>NC_060139.1:713251262-713343762 GCF_021461385.2 Schistocerca piceifrons | reverse complement strand
AACAACACTTGGCACTTTTAGCAAAAAATTTGTAGGGTGCAAGTAAAAAAAAAGTTGCATATGTTACGAGGGTGGTTTGAAAGTTCTTGGAATCACCATGAGAGGTCAGTGCTAGCACAACGAGTTGTTCACGTGATATTCATTGGACTGTTTGTTGCCTATAAACACACGCCACGTCAGTGGTCTTGGAAGAGAGCTATGGCAGCGACGTGGCTCTGTTGTTCCCACGTAGGTGATTTTCAAAGATGGAAAAAAATAAATAAATAAAAATAAACAAAAATAACAAATAAAAAAAAACGAGATTCATAAGGAAAGATGTGAACCAAAGGATATTCATGCCGATTTCCAGAATACATTAGGGGACTCTGTTCCTTCATATTCAACAGTTGCATGAGGACAAACGAATTTAAATTTAACTGGAGAGCTTAGATGATGATCCGTGCTGTGGTCACCCAAGATGAGTCACTACAACGGAAATCATTGCAAAAGTTAATAAAATGGTCATTGAGGATCGCTGATTGAAAGCGCATGAAATTGCTCACACTTGCCAGATGTCATCTGAAAGGGTGTATCACATTTTAACTGAAGAATTAGAAATGAAAAAATCATCTGCAAGATGGATGCCATGACTTTCGATGCTGGATCAAAAACGCATGTAAATGGACATTTCGCAACAATGTTTGACCCATTTTAGGAGAAACGAACAAGATTTTTTGCATCGGTTTGTGACAACAGACAAGACTTGGGTGCACTACTATACCCCAAAGACAAAACAACAGTCAAAGCAGTGGAAACATGCTGATTCTCTGTCACCAAAGAAAGCAAAGACAATTCCTTTGGCGGGAAAGGTCATGGCATCAGTGTTCTGGGATGCGAAGGGGATTCTGTTTGTAGATTATCTCCCCACTGGGTAAACAATTACTGGAGAATATTATGCTAACCTTTGGGACAAACTGCAAAAACAGATACGCGAAAAAAGGCCATGTTTACCAAGGAAGAAAATCATCTTCCATCATGACAACACGTGCCGGCACACGTGTGCCATCGCCATGGTAAAATTACACAAACGAATGTAGAAATTGTTGCCACACCCGCCTTATTCACATGACATGGCTCTGTCAGACTTCCATCTCTTCCCAAAGCTTAAAAGTTTTCTTGATGGATGAAGATTCACTTCAAACGAAGAACTGATGGCCAAAGTTTACAACTATTTTGCAGGCCTGGAGTAAAGTCATTTCCAAGATGGGATCAAGACACTGGAATATCGTTGCACCAAGTGCATTAATCAACAAGGAAACTACATTGAAAAATAAAAGTGTTTCAGCAATGTAAGTACTTTTTTCTATTCCATTCCGAGAACTTTTCAAACCACCCCCCACTTCACTTCATACCACAGAGCAGCCACCTGGAAAAAAACATTACAACAGAAGTCCTTTTTTGTGGCACAGGGGAAGTTGGAAGAGAGGTGTTCACTGTGGACTGGATTGGAGATGATACAATGAAATAATAATAATAATAATAATAATAATAATAAAACAAGGAGAAGATAAAGGAAGGGTACAGTAAAAGACTAGGAGGGTGGCAATAAAGGTATGAATGTATATGAGAAGGTAGTGTGTAATGTTAATTCAAATATGTGAATTTGCTCATTCTTCTTGATAAATACTCTATTACAAACAGAAAAGTAATACCACTCACAATCAAAATGCAGTTATAAATGACACAGAAATTCTGATGTAGCAGTCATTTCAGTTATCCAGAGCATCAACTTGATTGTGAACTGAACCATGAACTAACACTCTTGACTGTATATTTTCTTCCATTAATGACCTTCATATCTAAGCGTTCACCTACATATCCTATTCATCTCCGTGTCAGTACAGTATCACATAGTTGAATTAATACTGATAGTGAATATCTTTTCAAAGACACCTGACAATACTGTTTGTGTAGGCTTTCCACTTAAGAATAATTTATACTGTTTTTAACGGTAAAATAGGATGGAAATAATAAAACCTATTAAGGTGTCCAATAAATATTGGTATAAGTTGCTAGCCGTCCATGCCAGCTGGATGCCGCGTTTTTTTCCATGCTCGTCTCTACTTGGGTTTGGGCACTGCTTTCCACATTTTGACTGACATGGTGAGTTCATTTCCCTCTTACAGAGTCCTGTTCCCTGGCTATTAATGAACCACCATCAGTCTGAAGTATTCGCACGAATTGTGAGAAGTGGCATTGTCATGCCTGTGTAGATACTAAGTGGCAATGAAAGACGTACTTACATATGTCAGGACTCCTACATTTACTTTCCCTTTCCCTATTGCTCTTTTGGGCAGTGTGGTCCCAGTATTTCTACAATGCTGGCAAGAACAGTTCAGCCAACCAAAGGGCAGGCAGATGCAGGCAATGAATACCAGAATGCAGAATTGTTTTTGAGGGGGTGAAGGGGGCGTGGGGCAGGTGCCCGCTGTTCCATTTACTGTGCCAGTTCTTGCTGCATTGCCAGGTAAGATGTCTCGTTGAACCAGTTGATAAGGCTGCCTTATTGTAGTCCAAAATTTGAAGCCCTACACTGAGCCTGAGGCACTTCCATCTGATGAGCTTTGTTGGTTGGTATGCAGTATTGTGAGTATCAAACCCATTTGGTGGCAGTGCAGTTGCAGTTTAGTCAGCACCACATGTGCTCTGGGCAGTTATATACTCCACAAGCCACCCAACAGTGTGTGGCGGAGGGCACTTTATGTGACACTGTCATTACTTCCTTTCCTGTTCCAGCCACGTATGGTTCGCGGGAAGAATGACTGCCGGAAAGCCTCCATGCGTGCTCAAATATCTCTAATTTTATATTCGTGATCTCCTTGAGAGGTATAAGTAGAGGGAAGCAATATATTCAATACCTCATCCAGAAACGCACCCTCTCGAAACCTGGACAGCAAGCTACACGTGATGCAGAGCACCTCTCTTGCAGAGTCTGCCACTTGAGTTTGCTAAACATTTCCGTAACACTATCACACTTACCAAATAACCCCGTGACGAAACGCGTCGCTCTTCTTTGGATCTTCTCTATCTCCTCTGTGAACCCGACCTGGTATGGATCCCACACTGATGAGCAATACTCAAGTATAGGTTGAACGAGTGTTTTGTAAGCCACCACCTTTGTTGATGGACTACATTTTCTAAGGACTCTCCCAATGAATCTCAACGTGGCACCTGCCTTACCAACAATTAATTTTATATGATCATTCCACTTCAAATCTTACCGTATGCATTACTCCCAGATATTTTACAGAAGTAACTGCTGCCAGTGTTTGTTCCGCTATCATATAATCATACAATAAAGGATATATTGTGCAGACTTGCTGACTGGAATGTTAGTTTTAGTTAGCTCCTGACTGCAAAGATCAGACTAGGTTATTGACATTATCCAACCCTTCTTCAGCTGAAGCTGCCCAAATTACAGAATTGCATGAACTTATGGCAGTGGCAAGGGGCATCCTTTCTGATAATTGGCAGGTAGCTCAATTGGGTGTGCAATGGTAGACAGTCCCAGTGACCCCAGGGATGTCCCCAGTGGCTTCGCCTCCCATCGAGTTGCCGAGTGTTCCTGCAGTTGACGATTCCAATGTGATGGCATTGCGATGCTGCCCTTCCCTGACTGCCGAGATTGACAGGTTCATGCCACTCAGTGTCAATTCTTGCCAGGGGTGTCATTCTCCTTCCACTCACTGGGGTAAACCAATGATCCTGTCACAATTGCCATTTGTTGCATGTACCCAATACACAGGGAGGCTGTGTGTTGGATGCACCAGCAGTTAAGTCATTTGTCAACTGTGACAGTCGATGGGCAATGAGTCAGTCATCGGATGATCTGGTGTTTTCAATGGACTCTGGGGTTGTCTCTGATGTCCTGCACATGAAGCCCTAGCGTATTTTATTGATGCTGGAATTGGATGGGTGGCTGGTCAAATTTCAGGTAGGCATGGGAGCAACAGTCAGCCTACTTAATTTAGATACGTATAGGCTTTCTGAGTGCCTGGGATTGCAATATCCACTCCATCAGGTTGTGCCGTAATGTAAACAGTGTATTACCTTGCAGGAGCAATTGTCCACCTCCGCGTGTTATAAGAACGTGAAACAACAACTTACCTTGTTAGTGTCAATTCACTGCTGGCACAAAATATCTTTGGGCTCGATGCATTTTCTCTTTCTGGCTTCCAGATCATTGACAAAGTGCATTTAAGTGTCTCAATCTGTTCCGATTCATAATTTGAACTCCTTACTGCAGTCCTACAGCCCTCTCTTTAATACCCTGGGGAGTGTAGAAAATTTTGAGGCACATTTCTCTCAAGCTGTCAGTGGTACCCAAATTTTATCATCCCGCCCCATTCCCTTTACCATGACCACAAGGTAAATGTTGACTTGCAGCTTTAGCAAATCATGGCATCATTTCTCATACTTCAAGTCAAATGGCCACCCCTTTGGTAGTGATTCAGAAAGTCCAATGGGGCCATGCACCTTTGTGGTGATTTTGAACAGTTGGTCCAATGCACAATGTGTTGGGCATTCGTATCAGATTCTACAGTGAGTGGAGTTGTTGGTGCCGTTGTTGCAAGAGGGGGATTATTTTTCACATATCGTTTTGCGTGAGGCCTACCTGCAGCTGTCGTTGCACGTTGTCTCTCAGATATTCCCCGTCATCAACAGCTCATCTGGGCTTTATCACTTTTGTTTGCCTTTAGGAATCTTGTCTGAGCTGTGAATTTACCAATGGTATTTGGAGTGGTTGATTCAGGACATTCCCTGTTGCATCAATCCCTTTGATAAATTCTGGGTAGCGGGCCATCCTCCAGAGGAGCATTTACGAATCTTTCAGTCAGTTTTTCATAGCCTCCTGGAAAATAGCCCTTGTTGCAAGTTGGAAAAGCACAGTTTTTTTCTCCCCCGAAGGTGCATTTTTTTTGGGTCATGTGCTTAGAAAAGATGGTCTCATCCTCTTGGCCAACCTCATCAAGGCCATTGTCAATCTATCGGTGTCCAAGAACCTGAAGGCATTTCTGTTATTCTTAGGTAAGATTTCATATTATGCTCAATTCATTCCCCCCCCCCCCCCCCCCCCCCCCCCGGCCACCCACATCTGCTGCACGGTTAACCAACTTCACCAGAAAGGCATTAAGTTTGTCTCGTCTAAGGATTATCAATGGCCTTTGCTGTCTCTCAAGCAGCATTTGTGCTCTGTCTGGCTTCTTTTACACCAGGGAAACCCTTAACCTTGGTCTGTGGCTTGTCCCAGTATGGCATTGGTGCCATCCTGTCCCATCGAAACCAGACAGCATCGAACAGCCAATCGCCCAAGCATCGAAGATGCTTCCTGCTGTTCACTGTAAATATTCGCAGATGGGAAAGGAGGTGCTAGCTATTATTTTTAGGGTTAAGGAATCCACGTCTTTCTTTATGGGGAAAGGTGGCTCCTCCTCACTGACAACAAGCCATTGGTTTCCTCACTTGCCCTCATTCCAAGTTGTCGGATATGACTGCCAACCATTTGCAGCAGTGGAACCTCTTTCTCAATAACTATGGTTATTGCATTCATTACTACCCCACTGCCCAACATGCAATGCTGATGTACTATTGCGGCTATTGGTGGGACTCCATCTGGATTTTGATTGTCCAGAGGTTTTTGAGTTCATATTAGAAGAGGCCTTGCAGAAAACTGTCTCAGAATTTCTGCTGATGGGATTCGAATTCATGACTGCCATGGCCACTGACGTGCTTTTCTGCAATTTTGTCTTGATGGTTCTGTTGGGTTGGCCAGAGCACATCTCTTCTGGTGCAGATCTGGTGTGTCACGTGTTTTTCCTCTTACATGGTCAGCTCAATGTAGTTCAGTGGGGTTCTCAAGCTTGCCACACAAGAGCAATGTTGTTTTTTGGTCATTCCCCCAGTGTTGCGTCCTTGCATACTCCAGTTGTTACATGCGTCATTCTGGGGTATGACTCATGTGAAGGCATTGGTGCAACATCACATCTACTGGTCGGTAATTGACTGCGACATCAAACATCTAGTGAGTTCTTGCAGGGCTTGTGCACAGAACCTGGCAGCACTGCTGCACCAGTTCTCTCCTTGGCCAGTCCCAGAGCACCCATGGGACATGGTACACTGTGATTTTGCAGCACCCTTTTTGGGTAGCATGCAGTGGTTGATGGTTGATGCATTGTCTAGTTTTGTGTATGTAGCCAAGCTATCCTCCATGTTGTCAACTACCACAGCTCATGCAGTCTCGGTTATTTTTGCCCCTGAGATATCCCCCTGCACCCAACAACGGTTGGCACTTTGTGTCACGGGATTTGAGGACTTTAGCATTCACAACAGTATCCAGCATCTGACTACTGCACCATTTCACCCAAAGTCTAATTTAGAGGTGGAGAGCTTTGTGCACATATTTAAGACCCAAATGAAGAAGTTCCTGTCTATTGCTTCCCATGATGATGCATTGTCAAGCTTTCAGGCAACATACTATGTGATGGCAGTCAACAGTTGCTGTCCAGTGGAACATTTACATAGGCGCCATCCACTGGGTCTCCTTGATATGCTGCACCCTGAGTCACATGCCATGGTCGACCATGGACCACTGTGTTTTCCTCCAGGGGATGTCATCTGGACCTGGTCCTTCAACCAGAGGCAGAGGTATCTGGTGGGTGTCATGGTGAGTCACAAAGGTCAGCAGTGATGCACCTGCACCTCTGACGAGAAACCCATGGAGTTATTTCCATCCTCCAGCCCCTCCCCCCATGCCAATGGAGGTGGCATCACCTCTACTTGCTGCAACTTCCATGCCCTCTCAGCAGAGCTAGTGCCATCAGTTTTGGCTCCAATGGTGGTTGGTCCACTGTCATGTCTTCCAGAGGCCTCTCCAGTTCTGTGCTAGAGATCACAGCCCATGCCTGGTAAGTCTCGGCCCTAATAGATTTTTCAGGGGGGAGGGATTGAGTATCTCTGGCAGCAGACATCATGATGGATACAGATGAGCTTGAGTGGAAACCTTCCATAGAGGGTACACAGGACACACAGTACTGTACTTACCCAATTATAATATGAGGATTTCTTTTTCCCAAACTCGTCATTCAGAAAATACAGGATAGTCTTATATTCACAGATTAAAATATTGCTGTCGAGGTTGACATTTTTACATTGTATAACAGAGTACACAGGTGTCATCTCCTTTACAGATGAAGCTTTGGATATTGAGGTCACATGCAGATTCATTTTGAAGAATTCTGAAGTACATATCTGGGTAAATGATACTTATGTTTGAAGAGGTTCAAAATTTCTTGATACGCCAAAACGCTCAATACTGTATCAACATTGCTTGAACTACTGTGCGACATTTGATTCGTGCAGCACGAATTCAAGGGATGTGCGAGAAACTATGAACTAGCCACTAACAACATTCAATTGCTCTGGTTAAAAATTTGACAATTTTGTGAAACACAGAAGGAAATAGCACTACATTCTATCATCTAGCAATGTGTTGTTATATTTGAACAGGTTTGCAATTAAAGTTCTAAGTAAAGGTAACCCTCACAGTGGAAATGTTGTCCTCCAAAAAACATTACCTTATTATGAACTTAGACCAATATTTTATTTGATTATGGGAGACTGTAAAGATTTACTAAGAGCGTTGCAACTGAAAAGTTCAGTCACTGCTCATCTATTAGAATTCTGAGTAAAAAATGTTACCAGCTTTTAATTAGTTTCAGAACATGATAGTGACATTCATGTAGAACAAGAAAGAAGATTAATCGAGAATGAAATGTCTAATAAATGAAATCATTCATATCAAACTGACTATAATTGCTGTCAGATTAACTTATGGCGGCAAGGTCCATCAGTAGATCATGAAACAAGCAAAAGTCGAAGAATCAGACTGAGTTGTAATTGTGATCTTTCATTTATGTATTAGTTGCCGTTCTTGCATATGACTTCACCATAGAAGATATTGCAGTCCACGTTCTACAGTTGCTCAAGCACAGGAGTATAGAAGGGTTGGAGGGGGGGGGGGGGGGAACAGTGATACCAACTTGGTTGAGAACTAGAGGAGTGCGGGAAAGTATGTAGTGAGCGGGCAGAAAATTACATCATGCATCATGTTGCCAAACACGTGAATCTATATCACGTACTTTGGCTTTTTAGGAACAGCTACCACATTTAACTGCAGTTTGTCTGAATCCATTCATAGTCGGAACTGAACCGACTAAAATTGTACAAATTCTCAACAACAGCATTTTGGCAAGAGACAGCAAAAGTCTAGATGGGGGCTAATGGTATACCTAAATTTCTCGCCATAATGTTGTGGACACTCACGGTGACGTATGACGGGAACGAATGATGGCATGTAAGTTGCTATTTCTATGCAATGAGAGAGCGGCAAGCCTACGATATGTCTAGAAGCAAGTGACATTTTAACATTTTCACGTCAGTACAGAAGAGAAATCTGATATGTATTCAGACAAATGCAGCTGTGTTCGCAGGTCCCACAGCAACCACAACTTCACAAATGTTAACATGTTCAGGAGAAACAGCCAAATATTTGTGACAACAAAGATGTAAATTTCATAGCTGTGCCACTAGGATTATTATTATTATTATTAAAATACTGTATGAGCAGACCTACTGACAGAAGTGTTTACCTGGGGGTTGCAGTAGGCCAGGCTAGCCAGTGCCTACTTGGAGTTTGACCACAACACACCTCACCCTGTGTATCATGCCATGTACTGTGCCAAGTGCTTAGACGTTAACTATCTGCATCAGCTGCGTGATGAGTTCTACCTGTGCTTGTCTTTACACGAGTTTGGATTCTTTGCTAGATCAACTTGCACAGTGAGTTCATTTCCCTCTCACATAGCTCTGATATCTGGTTATTATCGAGCCACCGTCAGTCAATGAATTATCCGCGATGACCATACAGTGAAGTTGCATTATCACACCTCTGTAGATACTAAATTTATAAACCCAAATTCTGAGCGCATTTCCCACCCATTCCAGAGGTCAGACCCTGTATTCGCACTCTTTCTTCCCTCATTCCTTGTTTATGTTGAAGTCCTCCTACACCCTCCTCCTCCATTCCTTACTGTTTTTCTTCCCTTTCTTTTTGATTACACTTTTACAAGCGAGTTTGGGCATGTTCTCCTACGTTTTTAATAGAAGCTAGTATTTGGCAAAATTCTAAAGGTGGGAAATACTATAACATTTTTTAGTGTAGTGGGTGCACACTGGCTGTAAAGAAATTTGCAGCACAGAACAAATTTTATTACACTAAATGTCTGTTGGTGGGATATCAGGAATTATTTACATGAGAATTCTTTTCCTTGAGGTTTAAGTTCCTGGAGATAATTCTTTTATCAATGAGTATCAATGGACCACTTCAGTTCCAGTATGATGAAACATACCTGTGGGATGGAACTGTACAAACTCCAAGTCTTGATTCTGCAACCCAGCACGGGACACCATAGCTGTACCATCCCCCGTGCATGTGTGTGCTGATGTGCATGAAAAATATGCACGTCCATATCCTCCAGTTGCAAGTATCTAAAACAGAATTTGAAAATGAACTCATAAATCTACAAATATATGTTTATTTTCTTTAAAATTATGATATTTTGGGGAAACCTGATATATCTAATTGTAATCAAACAAAAAGAACAAAATGGAGGCAGGGGGTGGGGGTGGGGGAGGAGGAGGAGGAAGAGTAGTGAGAGATAGACTGTTTGTTGTGCTCAAAACATGAGTTGTCAAAATGTTATTTTCTAAAATGTACAGTCATTTGAATGATGGAAGTATTTTAGTTCAACTTAAAAAAGATTTGCCTTTGCTCATTTCATGGTGCTCAAACACAATTTTCAATGCTAGTTGCTGTTATATAAATTTAATGTACAAAACTGTTAAAATTAGTTGTGAAAATTTTACATGGAATTAACTTACTACACTATACAACATTCATTCCATTTCATACCCTAAACACACCAGAGATTATCAGAAAAGAAATTCTGAATGTGTAGAAACCAGGTTGATTTGGAGTGGTACGTACTTTTTGGAGGCAAACTGCTGACTTTACCTTTCTTCTTACATTTAGGCGAAATGTTCATTATTCCAAACGATCACAAATGAAATTAATGGTCATTTACCACATAATTTTATATACTCAGTGTATGTCTGCATGCTACAGTGGTTAATACCACTAGTCACAGATGTGCGACAACTATGCTTCATTCTTAACAATCTCAGAATTTTTTAAGACATGACAGTCTTTTAAAAGTCCATTCATCTTTAAGAGGTCAACTGATTTATATATATAATAGAGGGAAACATTCCACGTGGGAAAAATATATCTAAAAACAATAGCACTGGCAGGTCGATAGACACACAAACAAACACAAACATAAAGGACAGGTATACACTCGCACACACACCCATATCCAACCGCACATACACAGACACAAGCAGACATTTGTAAAGGCAAAGAGTTTGGCCAGAGATGTCAGTCGAGGCGGAAGTACAGAGGCAAAGATGTTGTTGAAAGACAGGTGAGGTATGAGCGGCGGCAACTTGAAATTAGCGGAGGTTGAGGCCTGGCGGATAACGAGAAGAGAGGATATACTGAAGGGCAAGTTCCCATCTCCGGAGTTCTGACAGGCTGGTGTTAGTGGAAAGTATCCAGATAACCCGGACGGTGTAACATTGTGCCAAGATGTGCTGGCTGTGCACCAAGGCACGTTTAGCCACAGGGTGATCCTCATTACCAACAAACACTGTCTGCCTGTGTCCATTCATGCGAATGGACAGTTTGTTGCTGGTCATTCCCACATAGAACCTTGGTAAATCACGTGGGTGCTTTCACATGTTGCTCTGCCTTTGATTGTGTACACCTTCCGGGTTACAGGACTGGAGTAGGTGGTGGTGGGAGGGTGCATGGGACAGGTTTTACACCGGGGAGGGGGGGGGGGGGTTACAAGGGTAGGAGCGGTGGAGTGGGGAGGATTTCATGAAGGATGGATCTCATTTCAGGGCAGGATTTGAAGAAGTCGTATCCCTGCTGGAGAGCCACATTCAGAGTCTGATCCAGTCCCGGAAAGTATCCTGTCACAAGTGGGGCACTTTTGTGGTTCTTCTGTGGGAGGTTCTGGGTTTGAGGGGATGAGGAAGTGGCTCTGGTTATTTGCTTCTGTACCAGTTCGGGAGGGTAGTTGCGAGATGCGAAAGCTGTTTTCAGGTTGTTGGTGTAATAGTTCAGGGATTCTGGATTGGAGCAGATTCGTTTGCCACAAAGACCTAGGCTGTAGGGAAGGGACCGTTTGATGTGGAATGGGTGGCAGCTGTCATAATGGAGGTACTGTTGCTTGTTGGTGGGTTTGATGTGGACGGGCGTGTGAAGCTGGCCATTGGACAGATGGAGGTCAACGTCAAGGAAAGTGGCATGGGATTTGGAGTAGGACCAGGTTAATCTGATGGAACCAAAGGAGTTGAGGTTGGAGAGGAAATTCTGGAGTTGTTCTTCACTGTGAGTCCAGATCATGAAGAATGACGATGGATCAGTCAGCCTTCAGACCACGGATAGCCTGGGCTTCAGCAGTTGTGATGTTGGGAGTAGGATTAAGGTTTAAGAAGGATTGAGAGGCAAGGCTGGAAGTCAGAAATTCCTGGAAGGTTTGGAGAGGGTGATTTTGAGGAAGAGGAGGTGGGTTCCGCTGTGACGGAGGACAGAACTGTTCCAGGCAGGGTTCTAATTGGATAGTGTCTTGGGGAGTTTGATCATTTGGAGTAGTATTAGGATCATTTTTCTTCGTGGCAAAGTGATATTTCCAGCAGAGAGTACGAGTGTAGCACAGTAAATCTTTGACGAGGGCTGTTTGGTTGAATCTGGGAGTGGGGCTGAAGGTGAGGCCTTTGGATAGGACAGAGGTTTCGGAACGGGAGAGAGGTTTGGAGGAAAGGTTAACTACTGAATTAGGGTGTTGTGGTTCCAGATCGTGTTGAATGGAATTTTGAGGTTTTGGGGGGAGTGGAGCTGGAAGTGGGAGATTGAGTAGATGGGAGAGACTGGGTCTGTGTGCAATGAGAGGAGGTTGAGGTTTGCTGGAAAGGTTGTGAAGGGTGAGTGAGTTGCCTTTCTGGAGGTGGGAAACCAGGAGATTGGATAGTTTTATGAGGTGGAGGGTGGCATGCTGTTTTAATTTGCAGTTGGCCTGTAGGAGGAAGCTCTGAACAGCCGGTGTGGATGTGGGAGAGGAAAGACTGAGGACTTTTATTAAGGATAGGGGTTGACGGATGTGTTCATTGTCTGAGTTGATGTGTAGGTGAAGGATTAGGTGGGTGAGGGCAATGGATTGTTCAGTTTGGTACTGGTCTAGGGACTGATGGAAAGAAGGGTTACAGCCAGAGATGGGAACTTTAAGTGTGAGGCCTTTGGGGGTAATGCCAAATGTCAGGCAAGCCTGAGAAAATAAAATATGGGAGTGTAATCCGGCTAGGGCAAAGGCATGTTTGCGGAGGGAATGTAAATAAAACTTAATGGGGTTGTTGTGAGGGTGACATGGTATTAGAAGGTGGAAAGTGTAACAAGAATGAAAATGAAAATAAAAATATATGGGGAGAGATAAAGGGGAACTAGAAAGCAAATGGAGATCTGGTGTGAAAAAAGGCGAAAAGTGTTGGTTAAAGCTGGGCTATGTGGATCCTGTGGTGAACTTGGGTTGGTAGACAACGATGTGCACAAAGGTTAGGTGGTTGTGTTGCCGCCAAAACACGTTAAAGGATGGAGAAATTCGGGAAAATTTCGAAAAAACTGAGTGTAAATTTATTAAAAGGAGTGGTTTTGTGGTGGCAGATTATGAAAATGAGGCTAACATTTGTCTGACGAAGAAATAATGACGTTAAAACCTGTGGGAAGCGGCTAAAAATGATCAGTGATGTGGGAAAAACGGAAATAAAGCGAAAGTTATTAGAACTAGCCGAAATGGTTGTTTAATAGGTGAAAGGAACTGTTTGTGAACTGGAAACGGTGGATTTTATAGCAGCGATAGTGTTAAAAGCAGACGGGGGGGGGGGGGGGGGGGGGGAATTCTTTTTGGTAATGGTTTGGAAGTAGGTTACGTATTATTGAGCATATATAGGCGGGATAAAATTGTATGGTAGATTACGGTAAAAAGGAGAAGGTGAATACAAAGTGAAATTACTTGCAAAAACAGAAAGAGAAAATAAGATGACAGAAAAGATTTCGAAATGCAACAGTGACAATAACAAACGTAATTGTTGGGTTCAAATTAATGATATGAATATAATAGAGGGAAACATTCCACGTGGGAAAAATATATCTAAAAACAAAGATGATGTGACTTACCAAACGAAAGCACTGGCAGGTTGATAGACACACAAACATACACACAAATTGTCATACTAACACTTTCTTGATGCCTTGAGATGTGTCCAATCAGTTGACTCCTCCTTTTAGTCAGGTTGTGCCATAAATTTCTTTCTCCCAATTATATTTATTAGTACTTCATTAGTTATTCCACCTATCCATTTAATCTTCACTATTTTTTCTGCAATGCCACAATTCAAAAGTTTTTTTTTTATTATTCTGTTCTTAACTGACTGACTATAGTGCATGTTTCATTTCTGTATAAGGTTACAGTCCATACAAATATCTTAAAGAGGTCTTCTAGCAATTAAATTAATATCCGTTGTTAAAAAATTTCTATTTTCCAAAAACATTTTCCTTGCTCTTGCTACTATGCATTTTATATTCACTCTACTTCTACCATCATCAGTTATCTTTCTACCCAAATAGCAACATGTCTGCTACTTTTAGGGTTTTATTTCATAATCCAATTCCATCAGCATCACCTGATTTAATTCAACAACATTCCATTTACCTTCATTTTACTTTTGTTGATATTCATCTTATAATATGTTTTCAAGACACTATTCAACCCATTCAATAGATCTCCCCACTCTTTTGCCATTTCTCACAGAATTACTGTGTCATCATCTTCTATTTCTTCTGTCTGACATTTAATTTTCTTCCCACCTTCAATCTTTGTTTCCTTCACAGCCTGCTCATTGTACAGATTGAATAATATTGGGGATAGGCCAGAATCCTGTCTTACTACCAACTCAACAACTGCTTGCCTTTCTTTTTCCTCATCCTAAGTCATAGGGTCAGTATTACTCCTGTATTCTTACGTTTTACTGGACATCTGAAGAAAATTTGAGACAGTTTTTTGTAAACTGATAATATGGTAATATTTACATGTCAGCACCTACTGTTTTTGGAATGGGAATTAGCGCATATTTCTTCTGAGGGCATTTTTCCTGTCTCGTATCTTTCACACAGGCGGAGTTTTCTCGTGACTGACTGTTCCAACAATCTTGAGGGTTCTATGACTGTCATCTTCCCAACACCACAGTTTAGACTCAAAACCTGGGCCATTTCCTATGTTAGTTAAGAATTTAGAAAAAACGTAATGTACATTTATTCCTTCATGATACATTGGATACAATGAGAGTGAAAGTGCAAGTTAAGTTCTAGAACATAGCATCCAACTTATGGGTGACAGAATGGTAGAAGAGGGCCTACACCTACTGGCAAGAGAGCAATGTGTAACCTCTTGTGCAATATGTGGCATATAGCCATATGTTTTACAAATAACAGTAAGCATACACATACAATGTTATATCATGTTACAGGCCCCACTGACAGAAGCATGCCAGCACACTGATGTATTCACATTACCTTTCGTGTGTGTGTGTGTGCGTGTGTGTGTGTGTGTGTGTGTGTGTGTGTGTGTGTGTGTAAAATGAAAGAACATAAATTTTGTTAACCTTAAAAATTGACTACAGTACAAGCAAGTGAAACAATTCAAACAGCATTTACAACAAAAATTAATTTTCACAATGGTACAAAGAGGTTAAGTACGCAGCCCAAATTGTTCGTTCCATGTATGTAAAACACACAAACTGTAATCAGCCTGTTCCTTGTACATTATGGATCCTCCCAGAAACAGAACAGTACCATGTGTTTATGTGGGTTGCTGTCTCAGGTTTTGTGTAAGCAGTATTTCAATGTATGTAGCAAACCTAGTCATAAAAGATGTTCAAAATTTGATGATAAAAGAATTAAATTAAGGAATGTCATAAGATACATGATGCATTGGTGAACAATGTCCAGCCATTTCATGTGAAGTTGAAAGATATGTATCGAAGCATGCACTGATTGCTTCAGTTCAGATATTGCATGTTACACAGGACTTGCTATCAACAAGTAACATGTTCACTAACCGTATTCTTTGCTCTGAAACGATGTATTGATCCATCCTCTAAGCAGAGAGCAATAACTCCCACACACGCATCACCATCCATCAAAAGGTCCAGAGCAAAATACTCAACAAAATAATTGCAATCATATTTAAGAGACTGGCCATAAAGTGTATGCAACAAGGAGTGCCCTGTGCGGTCTGCAACACAGCAACATCGATGAGCTTGTCCTCCTTTTCCAAATTTGAGAGACTGGCCTCCAAATGCTCGCTGATAAATGCGGCCTTCAGCTGTCCTACTGAATGGCATACCTGTAAAGTATGAACAAATATCATCACCATCCATCATCCACCATCACCACATGTAACACACATTGGTGCAATTGCATTTCAGGTACCAATTGTTGATGACATACTGTTCTACAAAGAAAATTCAGTAGGTCAGGAGTGTTGTCACAATAGCAAGGTAATTCGTTGTGTTTAATAATATCATATAAATGAAGGTCAACATTAACGTTTTCTTATCCAAAGAGGTGTTATAAACACTGCTGTACCCCATCCCATTTATTCCTTTTCAAAATATGCTGTCTACTGTGGAACAAATAACTACCACTGCTGTATGGGTTGTACTTGTTTAAATTTTATCATTCACCAGTACAATCATACATGTATGTATGAATTCTGAGCAATAAAATGTTAATTAAAATTCACTTTCATGTTAAAAAAATATTTATTGCAAGTGGGACATTATATTTTTGCTTCTCAGATGCCAAATGGTAAACATCTTGTCCAAAAGTGAAATACTTTATTAATGAAAATGATCCGATGTTTTAGAATTTTAATGTACTGGCAGAAAGGATTTAATCTCTCAGTAATATGCAACATTATGCCTTAACAGATTTCTTCCCTTGAAAAGAAAGATTCACTTTATAGATACTAACATAGTGAATAAAGAAGTAAAAATAAATGAATTACAGAGGGTTCAACTAATTATCAACACTGTTAGAAATGTTTATATCAATCTTCCCATAAATTTCAAATCTGGTTCCATCAATGAACAGGTGATTCCTTTTTCCCAGCAGAGTATAACTTTAAAAAATGTATCTAAAATAAACCTACACCAGTAGATTTGAAAAAAAATTGTGATTACAGCAACTTGAGGCTCTGAAATGTACCTAGGTGCTTCAACAAACCTGGATGATTCTTCAGCTATCATAGGCTTTAGCTGAAGCTTTACTGGCAACTTCCACATAGGAAAGACCTGAGGTGCATGAACCTGAGGGTGAAACTGATCCTGAGGTGTGTAAAAATCCCAATACTGCAATCTTATCCCTATTATTTCCAATGACAGAATAAAAGATGGTTATGATCATTTCTCAGACACTGATGATCCAACTTTCCTGCAAATGTGGAGGTTATGCCAAGTAATAGCAGAACCAAAACTTTTTACAAAAATGGCAGTGTATATTTATGTCTTTTGAAGTGCAAAAGTTGTTTCAAACAATTTCACACAAAGATATATGCTCTTAGTCTGCCAGATTATTGCTAGTGATTTTTCAATTTTCCAATGATTGTACTAATTATTCAAATTCATATCCTAGTTTAAACATTAATAAATAAAATGTTAGCAGCAGATTCATACACACAACTAATATTACCTTGTTGCTGTGGTCTTCAGTCTGAAGACTGATTTGATGCTCCATGCTACCCTTCGGAATCTGTTTACTATATTCCTCTTTTATGTCTCCCTCCATGATTCCCTCCCCCCCGCACACACACAAACAAACTTCCCTCCAATACTAAATTGGTCATCTCTTGATATCTCAGAATGTGTGCTATCAGGCAATGCCTGCTTCTAGCCACGTTGTTTCACAAATTTCTAATCTCCCCATTTCTTTTCAGTACCTCCTAATTTGTTACATGATCTGCCAATCTAATTTTCAGCATTATTCTATAGCACTCCATTTTGAAAGCTTCCTATTCTATTTTTGTCTAAACTGTTTATCATCCATGTTTCACTTCCATACATAGCAATACTCCATACAAATACCTTCAGAAAATACTTCATAACACTTAAATCATATTCAATGTTAACAATTTTCTCTTCTTCAGAAATGCTTTTCTTGCCATTGCCAGTCTACATTTTATACCCTCTCTGCTTTGGCTATCATCAGTTATTTTGCTGCCCAAGTAGCAAAACTCACCTACTATGTATTTTATTAAGCGTCCCATTTCCTAATCTAATTCCCTAGCATCCTCTGATTTAATTCAGCTATATTCCTTAGCCTTGTTTTGCTTCATTGACACTCATCTTGTGCCCACCTTTCAAGACACTATCCATGTTGTTCATCTGCTCTTCCAAGTCATTTGCTGTCTCTGACAGAATTACAATGTCATCAGCAAAGCTCAAATTTTTTCTTCCTTCTCCTTGAATTTCAATTCCTACTCCAATTTTTTCTTTGGCTCCTTTTACTGCTTGTTCAATGTAAAGATGGAATAACATCGGAGATAGTCTGCAACCCTGTCTCATCCCCTTCTCAACCACTGCTTCCCTTTGATGCCCCCTCGACTCTTATAAATACCATCTGATTTCTGTCCAAGTTGTAAACAGCCTTTAGCTCCCTTCAGTATTTCAAAGAGATTATCCCAGCCAATACTGTCAAAAGCTTTATCTAAATCTACACATGCTACAAATGTAGGTTTGTCAATCCTTAACATATATTCTCAGAAAAGTCATAGCGTCAGTATTGCCTGGTGTGTTCCTACATTTCTCTGGAAACCCCATGTCAGCTTCTACCAGTTTTTACATTCTTCCGTAAAGAATGTGTGTTAGTATTTCATAACCAAGACTTATTAAACTGATAGTTTAGTAATTTTCGCATCAGTCAGCAACTGCTTTCTTGGGAATTCTTCTTAAAGTCAGAGGGTATTTTGCCTGTCTCATACATCTTCCATACCAGATGGAAGAGTTTTGTCATGGCTGGCTCCCCGAAGGCTACCCTAGTTCTGACAGAAGGTCATCTACTCCTGGAGCTTTGTTGCAACTTAGGTCTTTTACTGCTCTGTCGAATGTTCCCTGCAGTTTCACATCGCCCATCTCGTCTTCATCTACATCCTCTTCCATTTCTATAATATTACCTTCAAGTACATCTCCTTCATACAGACCCTCTATATACTCCTTCCACCTTTAACTTCTTTGCTTAGGACTGGTTTTCTGTCCGAGCTGTTGACCTTCATACAGCTGTTTCTCTTTTCTGCAAGAGCCTCTTTAATTTTCCTGTAGGTGGTATCCATCTTTCCCCTAGTGAAGAATGTTTCTAAATCTGTAAGTCTCTCTCTAGCATTCCTGCCTAGCCAGTTTGCACTTCCTGCCAATTCCATTTTTTTAAATATCTGTATTACTTTTTGCCAGCTTCATCTGCTGCATTTTAATATTTTCTCCTTTCATCAATTAAATTCAATATCTCCTGTGTTATCTGCGGACTTCTACTAGGCTTTGTCCTTTTACCTATTTGATCCTCCGCTGCCTTCACAATTTCATCTCTCATAGCTATCCATTCAGCATCTACTGTATTCCTTTCCCCCCGTTTTAGCCAACCATTGCTTAATGCTCCCTAAAACACTCAACACTCTCTGGTTCTTTCAATTCATCTAGGGCCCGTCTCTCTAATTCCCTACCCGTTTTGCAATTTCAACAGTTTTAATGTTCAGTTCATAACCAATAAATTGTTGCCAGAGACCACAATTTACAATTTAAAATCTGGTTACAAAATCTTTGTCTTACCATTATATAACCAAACTTTCGATGTCTTCAGCTCTACCACATATAATACCTACTTTCATGATTCTTACCCTGTTAAATTATTACTAATGGTTTATTAATGAATAGAAATTGTAACTTTAACTAATTATTTAAATTTTTATTCTAGTATACACAAAAAATGAGAAATAAATCATATAATTATATTTGGATGAGATAAATATGCACTTTATCTGTCAATCACAGTCCTATGTACTTGTGAAGCATATTGCACATACTTTAAAAATAAACCCCGACCTGCACCATCACTTGGGTCCTTATTTATAACATTAATGTAAAACGATCTTTTAGGTTTTTTCTTGACCTAACTGTAGGCCATAAATCAAATTAAAACTAGAAGTTCATGGAAAAAAATTCAACACAGCTGAAAGGGGGGTAAGGATAACAATTCCTTTGTAGATAATTAATTGTGTCTGGCACCCAATATTAGAAAACAACCAAATCATAACAATGAACCATAAATGGCATTTCATAACTAACACATTCCAAGATAATGTAGAGTACGACCACTTGTGATGGAGTTGCTGGGATTCCACATGCTCTACTACCTATAAGGATGACATATGCATCAGAGTTGAAGAATCTGTCACATGTAGTTCTTTGGGCAATTTAATAGTGTAGGTACATGTGATCGTTTTGTGAAAAGATGTTTCCTTAGAAATCAAAAGTGATGTAGTATGTTATTAACTTAGTCTTTTCATCGAAGACAGAAATCAAATTAATCACTGAAAACTTCTCAATTTACACATCAGCATGATAGTCAAATAAGAACTTGAGGGAAATAACTGCCTTTGCTCGGTAGCCCACAAAGACAGCTAATTTCTTGAGCACCTACCCAATTAATTAATTCTGTTCATATGACACTTTTCGAAAGACCTTGTTCACATTTCATCAAAATACAATCAAAAACATCTTTGATGTTGTTGAGCAACAGTCATACAACATTTTTTTAAAGGACTACACTGCCATTTGACTGTTTCATTGTTTATTTGTACAACCAAGGTTTTGGCTTTTTAGTCATTTTCAGGAATGTGATTTTATGGCTTTAACATATATTGCAGGACACTTATGTTGCCAGGCTCAAAAAAATATTGGCTCCCCATGAAATGCCACGTGCAAAATCACCATCTTGTAAAAGATCAGTCAATAATTGTAAGAGCATGTCATATTTTGTAAAAACAGGGTTATGCTTGTAAATATTAAAAGATAAGCACATGTCCTTAAAATGTAATGAGTAATAGCAATTACAAAAACATCTTGCACAACAAAAAGTGAGAGTGACAATTATTTCAGTGTGGTTTTTAAAATCCATATGCAATTTATAGAAATTATGATGGTGTCATGTGTTCATAATCACAAACTGACTAGTCATATTAAAAACGTTATATCTGTGCACTGCCGTACACTCTTCTAGTGTTACAAGTGCCTATTCTAACATGTACAGTTGCAAGACTAGAATGAAGGAGAAAACTAATAGTTTACTAAAAATAAAACAGAAGGCACTGCTTGTTTTTGATGTCACTGTTTATGAAAATTCTACAGCAGTATTTAGAATGTTTAGTCAAAGGACAAAATTTCATTGTGCTGTATAAAAGATGAAAAACTGCTGAAAAAAGAAGCAAAACAGTAAGGAAACGGGCCAGTCAACTAACTTTACAAGGAAATACTTAAATACCAATTGTAAACAAATATTAGGGACAGTAATCTTTGGTGGCTGATTGACAGTACAGCCGATAGATACACAAAAAACAGAACTGAAAATTTACTAGCTTTCGGAACAAATGTTCCTTCATCAGGGAGGAGAGAGGGGAAAGAAAGGGAAGAAGGGAAAGTAGATTCCGTTACTCACAACCCAAGTTATGAAGCAACAGGGAAAGGAAAACAGGGAGGGTAGCAAGGATGGAGGCACGGTTGTCAGAGGGAAGCCAAAGATATTCTACTATAAGTACTGTGCCAAAGAGGATGCATACAGAAGTAAAGAGGTACATAGTATAAAGACAAACACAATTATGTAGGATGAAAAGATGTGTGAATGGCTAAAGAGGAAAGGGAAAGAGGAGAAGTCTGAAGAGTAAATGGGAGTGAGGTGGTTTAACGTAGGTTCAGTCCAGGGGGATGGCGGGATGAAAGGATGTGTTGGAGTGCAAGTTCCCATCTCCGCAGTTCAGAGGGACTGGTGTTGGGTGGGAGAAGCCAAATGGCACATACGGTGTAGCAGGTTCCTAGGTCCCTAGAATTATGCTGGAGGGCATGCTCCGCTACTGGGTATTGGGCATCTCCTAGGCGGACAGTTCGTCTGTGTCCGTTCATGCGCTCCGTGTTTTACTCCTTATGATTACTATTTCAACTTTAGTTATTTAATTTCCCTACCCACCAGTTACCCACCATGTACCCTAATCCTATACCACATTATTTATATTCATTCCGGAAACATGTATTCCCTGTAACCAAACTGCAATCCCACATACTTTTCCTCCGGTCCTGCTTAACCTTTGGAATTACCCCTAAAGGGCTTACCTTAAAAGTTCCCATCTCTGGGTGCAATTCCTCCTTCCACCAGTCTCTCCTGGACTTCCAGAACCTAGCCCTTACCCAACTTGTCCAGAATCTCTACACTACTTCATGTAACCACCACTCCCAACAGCTCCTCTCTCTCTTCAAAGTCCTCCACCTCTCAAACCCTTGCTTGGAGAACACACTCAGGATCATCATCCTAGAAGCCAGCTGCAAACTCGAGTTCCATGCCACACACCACCTGAAAAAACTATCCACAGTGCTAGTGCAACACCTAAGAAGTGGGGTCCCTCTCCTTATCCCTCACAAACACCAACCACAACAGAACCTTCAACAAACCCCCCCTCATAGCCAACAAACCTAGCCTAGCCACCCTACTCAACCTCCCCATCCCAGCACATACCCCACACAGACCAAATCTCAACTATAACCACAGTCAAATGCCACATATCACAGTCCCAATTCAGTTCTAAACCTCTCATCCAGATCCCTCTCTCCTCCAGAGACATCTGTTCTATCAAAAGGCTTAACCTTTAGCCCCACGCCTAAATTCAACCGCACTGCCCTGGTTAAAGATCTCCTCTCATTCACCCGGAACCTCAACTGGAAATCTCTCTTCACTACCCAAACACAGCCTCCAAATACTAGACCCAGTGTTGAACCCTGTCTAGAACAGTTCCGACCGCCTTCTAAAAGGGATCCTCCTCTCCTCCCCCAAAACCATCCCTTGCAGACATTTCAGGAATTCCACACATCCAGTGTTGCCTCCCAGTCCTTCTTGAAGAACATCCCGACAACCCCCAACATCACCCCAGCTGAATCCCGTGCCATTAAGGAGCTGAAAATAGACCGCTCTATTGTCATCCTCCCGGTGGATCAAGGCTCCACAACTGTCGTACTTGACCGTATGGAGTATGTGGCAGAAGGACTGCATCAACTCTCCGACACCTCAACCTGCAAAGCTGTTACCCAGGATCCCATTCCCTCCATCCAGACTGATCTGCAGAAAATCCTAAAAATCCAAGGTCCCTCACAAGGCCTCACAACGGCTTCCATAGACTTACTCACTCCACCTGAGCCACGTACCCCTACCTTCTACCTATTACCCAAAATCCACAAAGAGAACCATCCTGGCCGTCCAATTGTAGCAGCCTTCAAAGCTCCAACGGAACGTATCTCAGCTCTGGTAGACCAACACCTCCAACCTATCACCCGCAGACTCCCATCCTACATCAAAGACACAAACCACTTCCTAGAACGCCTCCAATCCATTCCCACTCCTCTCCCACCTGAAACCTTCTTTGTCACCATAGATGCTACACCCCTTTACACAAACATCCCACATACCCATGGTCTCTCTGCCCTTGAGCACTACCTCTCCCAACGCCCACCCGTAGATCTTCCAAAAATCTCGTTCCTTATCACACTTACCAACTTCATCCTCACCCATAATTACTTCACTTTTGAAGGCCAGACCTACAAACATATCAGGGGAACGTCCATGGGAACCAGGATGGCTCCGTCCTATGCCAACCTCTTCATGGGCCGCATGGAGGAGGCTTTCCTGAAGACCCAACAGCTGCTTCCCCTGGCCTGGTATAGGTTTATAGATGACATCTTTGTGGTCTGGACTCATGGTGAAGAAACACTCCTTAATTTCCTCCATAACCACAACACCTTTTTGAATCTGAATTTCACCTGGTCCTTCTCCAAAACCCAAGCCACCTTCCTGGATGTTGACCTTCATCTTGTTGAAGCTCACATCCACACCTCTGTCCATATCAAACCCACAAACAAACAACAGTAGCTTCACTTTGATAGCTGCCATCCATTCCACATCAAACGCTCCCTTCCCTACAGCCTAGGTATTCGTGGCAAACGTATCTGCTCCAGTGACGAATCCCTCAACAATTACACCAATAACCTGACCAGTGCTTTCCTCTCCCGCAACTATCCTGCAGACCTTGTCCACAAACAGATCTCCCGAGCAATACATTCCTCCCTGTGCAACGACAATGTTCCTACCCTCAGACCACACAGAAGCATCCCCCTTGCCACCCAATATTATCCTGGCCTTGAAAACATCAACAAATTACTCTGCCAGGGATATGACTTTCTCAAGTCAACCCCTGAAATGAGATCATCCCTTGACAAAATTCTCCCCACACCACCCAGGGTTGCCTTTCGTCGCCCACCTAACCTCTGTAACATCCTTGTTAAACTCTACAATATTCCCAGACTACCTTCTCTACCCAGCGGTTCCTACCCCTGTAACCGACCCCGCTGCAAAACCTGCCCCATGCATCCCCCCCACAACCACCTACCCCAGCCCCGCTACTGGTAAATTCAAGGCAGGGCCACGTGTGAAACTACACATGTCATTTATCAACTGACATGCCTGCCACTGCACAACCTTTTACATCGGTATGACAACAACTAAACTGGCTGAGCGCATGAACGGACACAGACGAACTGTCCGCCTAGGAGATGCCCAATACCCAGTAGCGGAGCATGCCCTCCAGCATAATTCTAGGGACCTAGGAACCTGCTACACCGTATGTGCCATTTGGCTTCTCCCACCCAACACCAGTCCCTCTGAACTGCGGAGATGGGAACTTGCACTCCAACACATCCTTTCATCCCGCCATCCCCCTGGACTGAACCTACGTTAAACAACCTCACTCCCATTCACTCTTCAGTCTTCTCCTCTTTCCCTTTCCTCTTTAGCCATTCACGCATCTTTTCATCCTACATAGTTGTGTTTATCTTTATACTATATACCTCTTTACTTCTGTATGCATCCTCTTTGGCACAGTACTTATAGTAGAATATCTTTGGCTTCCCTCTGACAACCGTGCCTCCATCCTTGCTACCCTCCCTGTTGCTTCATAACTTGGGTTGTGAGTAACGGAATCTACTTTCCCTTCTTCCCTTTCTTTCCCCTCTCTCCTCCCTGATGAACGAACATTTGTTCCGAAAGCTAGTAAATTTTCAGTTCTGTTTTTTGTGTATCTATCGGCTGTACTGAGCTGAGGTAAGTACTGGCCAGCCCCTCTATCTCTTTGTTAGTATTTGTTTCTAGTATAAGTGTGTAAATTTAAAGTCTCCTTTTTGCATAATTTCTGTGATTGTCAACAATCTCTCTCATGAGATAATGGACTGAGAATATGTCATTAATGGTTGTAATAAAAGTTATTGTTCTACACAGACAATGTATATAAATACAGTCTCTTAGATTTATCATTGTGAGCTACGAAAGTCTTTCTCCTATCCATGCCCATGTCATTTCACTACATATTACTCAAATTAGTGGCTACATTTCTGTTATTGCTGTATATGTTAATTTTAATCTAAACATAAATATCAGTCACTTAAGAAAAAAAAACTGCATGAAGGAAACAAAAACACTTGCAGTTCACAATAATGCATGTAACTGTATCATTTTCGTATACACTACTTCACAATTGCAAAGGAACAATGATATTGTTGGACGGGTATAACCAGAAGTGTGTGTGGATGACTTGAAACACAGTACACATGTTAATAGAGATGGAGTGGGATAACAAAAAATGGTACAGATTTCACTACAGGGGAAAGCAGGATAACAGACACAAATAACATTCATATTTGACATAGGTCAGACTGCTAACATAAAGGTCGATACCAAACTCTCAAGTCAGTAAGGAATATGCCCTTCTCAGGCATTAATGCATACGTTGCACCTGTTATTCATGACGGCTACTGAAGTGTAAAGGAGTCCTTGGGGGATATTGTCCCACTTCTCTCTCACATTGGTTTTCAGTTCTTGCATGATTCATGGAGTGTTCATGAGAAACATGTCTACCAAGAGCATCCCACACCGTAACACCTAGGCCATACAAATGACGTTCATGAACATTCTGTGGTGTGTAATATGTTTCACCCTCTCTCCACACTACCAGGTGGCCAGAATCACTTGCCACATGTTCCCTACACCAATGACCTCTTTCTCAATGATGGTGTGGTTGAAGTGGGATGCAGTTAATAGACTTCCGAGCACACAAACCAGCCTCATTTAACTGAAATGACATGGTTCTGGCAGAGATATTTGTACCGGTAGTGGCTGCAATGTCTGCAGCGATCTGCCTTTGAGCAAGATATCTGTTCCTTTATGCCACTAGCGCTATGTATGAATCCTCCTGTGCTGTGAGGATCCATCTACAACAACTGGCATTCCTCCGCATAGCAGTTCCACCTTCACCAACCTTCTTTCAATTGAATGACGACACTTTTGGAGACACCCATTACTGAGGCCACAGTAGTGACACTTTGATCAGCTTCGAGCGACCCCCCTTGCCCACAATTGTAATCAAGCAAATGATGTCTTGCAGACATGCTGCTTTACCACATGTAATGTTGCACTAATTGGCTCCACAACAACCTTCGTCAAACACCGTACTGCATCAACTGTTGAATGTATCCAAAGCATTCATGCACTGGCTTTGCTGCAGTTAACGCATCCCACCTTCAACATTTTCTTTTCTATCACTAGTCAGGGATTTCTTGGCAGTTGTGGTTGTTCCACAGCAAATGGCAGTTATTCCTTAGTAAATGTCAGCTGTTCAGTGCAATGTTCTGTGTTGCGTGTACCAGTTAACTACGCAAAGATATTTTCAGTTGCTGTTGTTTATTAAAATTTTTACATTTTTATGTGCTGCAGTCTGCTGACAGAATGACCATGAAATTGTTTTGTAGAGCAGACTCCGTTATCAGTTTGTCTTCTGTGCTGACTGAGATGTCATTCTACAAAAACCAAGTCATATGAAATGACATCCACTTCCTCTCCTTAACAGCTGTACATACTGTGTCTTGTATTTACAATTCAGAACACTTGAGTTACAGATCATTTACAGGATTTTGTGTATAATCCAACAACACTTTTTCAAGTCTAGCTAATGAATGCTGACTTTCCTGTATCGTTGTGTCAACAATATTGTTATGACATTCTGAAGTCCATAGCCTGTAGTAATTGACCAGCTAGCAGTTGCCGCAACATGCACACTGCATCAAACCAGAATCAGGCACATGCACAAAGAAAACAAATTTTGCGCAAAATATGTGGGTTGAAACTAATTACTTATGCAAAGAGAAAATACTTGCCAAGGTCATGGCCCTCATATGTTGATCAGAGGAAGACACAGGGGCAACACATTGCTGCCCCAAAGTGATATGTTACAATATAGCAGAAAAATATTGTAGGAGAGGCAATACTGAAATGGACATAGGAACTGCAAAAAACTGTGCAAAATGCATCCCCATGAAGTCTGAACATTAGGATTAGCAAGAATTAAAATACCTGTAGACTGAAAATTAATACTGAAATGTTCTGACAAAATACTAGTCTCTTAATTACATCAATTTTCAGCTTTATGTTAATTAAGCTATTGGTTTGATTCATCTGTAACTTACCACCAAATATGAATTTTACTAGGATGTTATTACATTTTCCCTACATAAATGAGTAAATTTTGATGGAGTCAAAATATTTTTCTCCTTTTAAATGAGAATCATGAATGATGTACGTCGTCATTTATCAGAAAGGAAAAGCAGGCTAGTCTCTTTTTCACACTTTCTATGCACAGTAAATATAATTTGCAGGGACATGTCAATTTTCTTTACTACTATCAACACATATAGAATCGCAAATACAAGCACATATTTAACCAGATTAGTACATCATTAATTATAAAAGGTTAAACATTTGTAACTAACCATAGTTCTCAAGCTCAATGACAGCCTTTGGTGCTTCTCTTGTCATGTAGTGAATGGCATCCTGGTCACCCAGCCAGTCAGACCCTTTTACTGTATCATACCTACAACATATACCACCACCATCACTGATTAAACAGTTGCAAAGCAGCTAATGTCAGATTTTATTTGGAGCCTTCAAACCACTTCAGTTCTATAAAAATAGCTCCACTATATAAGGACCATCAATAGTTCTAAAGGCACAATAAAAAACCAATTTCTGTGTGAAATCTACTTTTCCTTCATCAAGCACTTAATAATGTTACTTTATAACTAGTGTACGCACTGACTTCCTTAAAATTTGTATTTTATATTATCCAATCCATTTGACATACCATTATTGCCAACAAATAGATTCTAACATGTATAATAAATACCTCAAGTTCAATATTATTCTACATTTTTAAAACTGTACATTAAATTCTCAATGATATACCATTACATATGAATTCTGTGATAATGCAGTCTAATACTTCTCACATCATCCTAAAGAAATAAAACAATGTTCTATCTTGAGAGATGCAAATGGCATTGATGAGTAAAATGCATTGTTTGAGAATAAAACAGAAAAGGGAACTGGCACTACTCTTGGATGAATGACTGCAGGAAAATCTCTACAAATCATGCACCACCTTGTAACTACATTAAAGGCTTTCAGAATCCACACTGCTCTATTACAAGGTACATGTACCAAGCAAGTGGGGTAGTACGTGAACGGTATCAGCTAAAATGCAATAACAGTTGCAAATACTTAGGAAAAATACCATACTTGGAAAGAACAAGTTAGAAAAACTAACCAAACTAAACATCTCAAAATTACATGTTGGTAGTAAACAACTTTAAACTGGATCAGGTACACTTTAGCCAACATCATTACGTGTAATTGTGGGAGCAACACATGTCAATGCCTTGCTGCCAAGTTGGCTAGTGCCAGGAGTACAGCAATTGTCAATCACTTAGTTTTCTACTTTTATATGACTTATGAAGGCATCCCACTGCCTGTGGTAAAAGTAAGTTCTTCAGCATACCCAGATACGGGATCAGTTGGCAGACACCTTAGTGAATTTTCATTGTTATTACACTTACAATATCAGATGTCAAGGAGGTACCATACACATGTATAGCTGTGATGAAAGAGTTACTGGGGAGAAACACGACAGATGGCCACAAATTGGCACTGACTAAAGATCGTATTATCACTTGTAACAAGTAATTGACTAAACAAAAACTCGGCCTCAGTGAGGTAATAGAAGCACAGATGTACTAAGTGAATTACCCACATGAATGAAAAGAAAATTCGGAAGGCAACACTGGACTGCCAACTAAGAAAATATGCAACCCACAGGTGATAAGATCATATTTGCATGGAATTCTGTTGCATAATACAATAGGCTGAAGATTGCAGTGATATACAGTAGATACTAACCCCAATCGCCACTGCCATTTTTTCTTGTTTGTATTTTGGTCTGCTTTCACTGTTAGCTAGTGGTTGTAAACTTACAAAGCGGCCTCTCTTTAGCATGGACTAGGGGAGGCCATGAAGTTGGGATCATTGATTTACTTCAAACTTTGTACACCTTTAGTAGGCCACTAAAATAACATAATGTGCATGTAGTCGGAAGGCCCCTTACGGAGTACGTCCGGCTGTGCATGTAGTCGGAAGGCCCCTTACGGAGTACGTCCGGCCGCCTTGGTACAGGTCTTATTACATTTGACGGCACATTGGGTGACTGTGCACCAGATGGGAATGAAATGATGATGAAAACACCACCACCCAGTCCCAGAGCGGAGAAAATCCCAGACCCAGCACGGAATCGAACCCGGGCCCCTTAGGACAGCAGTCCATCATGCTTACCATTCAGCTATTGGAGCGGACAGTAAAATGCACTACTCTGGCAATACTGAGAAAATTGCAAGAGAAGTTTTACAGATCTATTGTGTTACTGATGCATCTGCCCGTACGTGCCAGATGTTTAGAGTTCATAGTGGCCAAGGGGTTAGCATTCGAGCTTCGTCAGACGAACATGTACGGGGTGACAGTTTGACTCCTGCTTAAAACTTCATTTTTGTAGCTCAAGTGTAAACCCTGTGAGATTAAAAAAATCTGCATCTCCACTATTTGTTCTTGCTACATTAGCAGTGTCTCGCCACTATGCAGGTTAACTGCCAAATAGGGCCTTCCTCTGTCTGCATCTCAAAGCGTCAAGGTGTAAATTAGTTCTGGGTACCTTACCAGACTGCACATTTAAGGAATTTCGCAAATCACAACAGGCATACATTTTCGGGAAAACTCTTTGCATTTCTTCATTTACCTGTTGATAGTTTTAAATATGTTTCTTCTAATAATCAAATTTGATTAAAAACTGTAAATAGTCAAATAACATGCAATTCACTGAAATTTCATGTAAATACAAGTGTTTTTTTAAAAAAGATTATATTATCTCTCAAATATTAAATAAAATAATAATATGACTAGTGATGAAAAAATATACATTAAAAATTAGTTCTAAGCAGGAGTCGAACTGTTGCCTCATACATGTTTGTCTTATGCAGCTCGCACACTAACCACTTGACTACCATGAACAAACATCCAGCACCTACCCACAGATACATCAGTTACATAATAGATGAGTAAAACTTCTCTTGCAATTTTCGCGGAATTGCCAGGTCACCTTACCACTAGCACATTATGTTGCTTTAATGGCCTATTAAATGTGCACAAACTTTGAAGTAAATCTGTGATCCCAATGTTAAGACAAGATAAACTAATCAAAAATTCTGTGATACCTTCATGCAAAGGAATGGACTGAACACTTGCCAATCAAATATTGGATTTCAGCATATTCTGGAAATGAGGGGTTGAGGTACTTATCTACACCTACACTCTACAAGCCACCATACAGTGTATTTCTAAACACCACTGTTCCCCTGTAGGCAACGTTTGCACCTACTAAATTCCCATCTGAGTTCAATAAACACCTCTGTAGTACTTGCGTACTAATTGAACCCACTAGTACCAAATCTAGCAGCATGCCTCTGAATTGCTTTGGTGTTTTTCTTTAATTAGTATTGGCAAGGATACCAAACACTCGAGAATGGATCTCTCAGTGTTCTGTAAACCAATCTCCTTTTAGGTGAGCTATACTTTACTATAATTCTTGCAATAAACTGAATTCAATCATTTGCCTTCCCTACTATCTTTCTTACATGCTTGTTCTATTTCATAGATATTTAATTGGCATGACTGTCAACCAGTACACCACAAATAATGTATTCAAATGTTGCAGGAACTTTTTCCTACTTATCTACATTAACATGCATTTCTCAACATTTAAAGCATGCTGCCATTCATCAGATCAAATAGAAAACTTGTCTACATTGTTCTGTATTCTTCTACAGTCACTCAATGACAACCTTTCCTATACATTACAGCATCATCTGCAGTCACAAGACTGCTGCTCATGCTAATCTATTAGATCAGTTATGTATATCGAGAACATAGTGGCTCTATCACATTTCCCTGGGGCACTCCTGACGATACCCTTTCATCTCTGATTAACACCCATGGTGAACAACTTACCAGGTTGTATTACTTTGTTAATAATCCGCAGTGGGGCAGTGCGTCAAATGCGTACCAGAAACCTAAGAATATGGAATCTGCCTGTTGCCCTTCAATATCTACCTTAATGTTGACTACTGGTAATTAAATAACTGACAGTAGGTAAGTAAATGATGAGTGCTTGGATTAATTACTAATGAGTTCTGAAGAACTGGGAGGTGGAGAGACATGAAAAAGGAAAAGGAAGAGATGGAACTGCACTCCTGGGAGAGAATCGGATGACTATTCTGCAAGCGCAACGTTCCTTTCACTCATGGGAGAAATAGCAACAGTCTGCATTTTGCATGAACAACAAGTAGCCAACTGAGCGCTTTCTTGCCATATGAATTAGCAATGCATATGCATCTAAATTAAAGCACTTAAAGGAAATGCTGATCAAACTGTGTGAACTGAGAAGTATTTATAAACAGAAAAATTATCTGCTGTTGGATGCTCACATATGCCACTGCCAGTTGTCTTCCTCCATGTTCCCCAAGGCAGCATTGATACCACCTTGGGCAGCTACAGTATGTGAACGGGTGGGAAACAGTTTTGTAATAACAGCTGTTTTAAATCCTTCTGCAACCAGTCCAAATGCTGCCCTGAGACCGGCACCTCCTGCTCCGACAACCACGGCATCATAAGTGTGGTCTACAACAGGGTATGATCCTGAAATCTGTAAAATACAGAACAGCAGATGGACTTGGCATGAGTAACAATTAGTATGGTGAATAACAGTATACCCACTGTATGATACAAAATGTAAAATACACTTGCTGCCAGTACTAAAGATATATGCATGACACCTACTGATATCTTTGTTTCTTGAGTTTTGTACAGGTATTTTTATCAGTTGTTAGATGACATAAGAGAGGACTCAAATGAGAAAGTATTTTTTGTTGTTATCAAAAGTGTTATCTAATGCACAATTTCTCATATGTGAAATGTTTTTAAGCTGCATGCTTTCAATCACCAACTATAAAACTACTACCAAAACACTGGTGTCCTATGGCGTCACTCATGTTCACTCTGATGCAGTTACAGAATCTTATATGCTAGAGTTGACAACCTAACTTAATTTTTCAGGGCAGTCAGGATGAAATAGCATAAACCTACCTACACACACACACACACACACACACACAAAAACCACTGCTTCCCAGTCAGTATTGTTTCTAATAAATTATTTGGTGAGCACCCAAGTAACCGTAAGTCTTAAAATAGCTGGTATATTAACACAAAACACAAAGCAATACAACGTGCGTTGAAGTTAACACACCTCCAAATTTTCTTCTCATACACCAGTCACATGAAAATTTGAAACTTCCGTCATTTCTCCATGTAATCTCCCTGTGGCCGTACACATCTTTCACAATATTGACGCCATGATTCCAGAGCCACTGCGAACACTTTTAGGATTCTGGTTTACCCACAGGAAAATTGCTGATGCAATAGCAGCACAGCCAGTGAGTGTGTGACCATGGAGTGTCTCTTCCATAATTGGGAACAGCCAGAAGTCATTGGGAGCTGGTCATGTGTGTAGAGAGGATGAGAAATCACTTCAAAGTTGTCACGAAGAAGTTGGAGCGTCACATTAGCCTGGTGCACTGATTTGATGATAATGGCATGTATGCAGCCTTCTCCATACTTTTTTCATGCCATGCTGGAAGGAGCTTGTCTTAAAAACATCTTGGTAGGTTGCACCAGTCACTGTAGTGCCCTTTGTAAGGTGATGTGTAAGGATTACTGCTCCAGAACTTTGCCACCATCATTTTTTCAGCACTGGTGTTAACTTGAAAATTTCTGGGACCATGAGTATGACTGCTTCCATTGGACTGACTGGTGCTTCATTTCAGGATTGAAAAATGTCCAATTCATTTCCACAATCAATGAAAAGAAAGTACATCTACATCTAGAAACTTACTCAGCAACCCACCGTACGGTGTGTGGTGGAGGGTACCTTGTGCCACTACTGTTTCCTTTCCTGTTCAACTCACAAATCGAGCGAGGGAATAAACAACCATCTATAGGTGTCCATATGAGCTCTAACTTCTTGTATCTTATCTTTGTGGTCCATATGCAAAATATATATTAGGGCAGTATAATCATTCTGTAGTCAGCTTCGAATGCTAGTTTTCTAAATTTTCTCAAGTGTTTCTCAAGAAGAAGTTGTCTTTCCTCCAGGGATTCCCTTTTGGGTTCCTGAAGCATCTCCATAACACTTGCGTATCATTCGAACATACTAGTAACAAATCTAGCAGTCTGCCGCTGAATTGCTTCAGCATTTTCCTTTAAGCTGACCTGGTATGGGTCCTAAACACTCTAGCAGTACTCAAGAATAAATCACATTGGCGTTTCCATGTGGTCTACTTTACAGATGAACCTCTCTTTACCAAAATGTTCCCAATAAACCTAATTCAACAATTAGCCTTCCATTCCACAATCCTCACACGATCATTCCATCTCATATCGCTCTGCAATGTTATGCCCACCTATTTAAATGTCCTGACTGTGTCAAGCAGGACACTACTAATGCTGTATCCGTCCATTACAGGTTTCTTTTTCCTACTCGTCTCCATTAACTTACATTTTTCTTCATTTAAAGCTAGGTGCCATTCATCACACAAATTAGAATTTTGTCTAAATCATCTTCTATCCTCCCACAGTCATTCAACTTTGACACCATTCCATACATACATCATTAGCAAACTATCACAGATTGCTGCCCACCCTGTCCACCAGATCATATATGTATTCAGAAAATAATAGTGGTCCAATCACACTTCCCTGGGGCACTCACGATGATAGCCTTGACTCTGATTAATACTCACTATCGAGGATAACATAATGGGTTCTAATGCTTAATAAGTCTTTGAACCACTCGCATATCCGGGAACCTACTCCATACACTTGTACCTCGTATGGAGCCCCTTAGGGATATGGCAACTAAGGACGGAAGAAAGCCGAAGTGCACTCCGTGTGCATACCGGGGGCACTCATCCAAGATATGGAAAGGGTCCTTCCGGATGCCATGAAGGGTACAGGGTGCAGCCAACTGCAGGTGGTGGCTCATGTTGGCACTAATGACGTGTGTCGCTATGGATTGGAACAGATTCTCTCTGGTTTCCGGCACCTATCTGAGTTGGTGAAGACTGCCAGTCTTACTAGTGAGATGAAGGCAGAGCTCACCATCTGCAGCATCGTCGACAGGACCGACTGCGGACCTTTGGTACAGAGCCGAGTGGAGAGTCTGAATCAGAAGCTCAGACGGTTCTGTGACTGTGTAGGCTGCAGATCCCTCGACGTGCGCCACAGGATGGTGGGGTTTCGGGTTCCGCTAAATAGGTCAGGTGTTCACTACACACAGGAGGTGGCTACATGGGTAGCAGGGGCTGTGTGGCGTCAACTGGGCGGTTTTTTTAGGTTAGATAGTCTCAGGAAAGATAGAAAAGGGCTCCAGTCTCAAAGGATACAGGGCAAAGAAACAATAAGAATCGACCAAGCAACAGTCGGTATTGTAGTTGTAAATTTTCGTAGCAGTGTTGGAAAAGTACCAGGGGTTCAAGCGCTGAGAGACAGAAAGTACTGAAGCTGAAATCATTATAGTAACAGAAAGCTGGCTAAAGCTGGAGATAAATTCTGCCGAAATTTTTACAGAGGCAGAAACCGTGTTCAGAAAGGACAGATTAAATAAAGTAGGTGGTGGTGTGTTTGTGTCTGTTGGTAGTAGTTTATCTTGTAGAGCAGTTGAAATAGATAGTTCCTGGGAATTACTATGGGTAGAGGTTATACTCAACAGCCGTACCAAAATAATAACTGGCTCCTTCTACTGAACCCCTGACTCAGATGATATAACAGCTGAATAGCTCAAAGAAAACTTGAATCTCATTACAAATAAGTACCCCACTCACACACTTCTGATTGCTGGAGACTCCAATCTACCCTCGATTTGTTGGCGAAAATACATGTTCAAAGCTGGTGGTGGACAGAAAACTTCTTCCAAAATTGTACTAAATGCTTTCTCTGAGAATTACTTTGAACAATTAGTTCATGAGCCTACACGAATTGTTAATTCGACCTCTTAGCCACAAATAATCCTGATCTAATAGAGAGTGTCTTGACGGATACAGTTATTAGTGAACACAAGGTCATTGTAGTGGGGCTCAAAACCATATCGACCGAAACCACTAAAAATATACACAAAATAAATCTATTTAAAACAGCAGATAAAAATTTGCTTGCTGCCTTCCTAAGAGAGTCTCCATTCCTTCCAAGCTAATTATGTAAGTGTAGACCAGATATGGCTCCAATTCAAACATACAGTATCGACAGCAGTAGATAGATTCATACCGCATAATTTAATAAGAGACAGGACTGATCCACTATGGTACACAAAACATGTCAGAACACTGTTGCAGAAGCAACGCAAAAAGCATGACAAATTCAGAAGAATGCAAAATCCCCAAGACTGGCTAAGTTTCAAGGAAGCTCCATATTTAGTGCAGACGTCAATGCGAGATGCTTTTAATAGTTTCCACAATGAAACATTGTCTCAAAATATGGTAGAAAACCCAAAGAGATTCTGGTCGTATGTAAAATACAGCAGTGGTAAAAAACAGTAAATACCGTCACTGCATGATAGTGGTGGAAATGTTATCGATGATGGTGCTACTAAAGCGGAGTTACTAAATACAGTTTTCCGTAATTCCTTCATGAAAGAAGATAAAGTAAATATTCCAGAATTCGAAACCAGAACAGCGGTTAGCATGAGTGACATAAAAGTAGATATCTTAGGTGTTGCAAAACAACTCAAATCGCTTAAGAAAGGCAAGTCTTCGAGACCAGATGGTATACCAATCAGGTTCCTTTCAGAGTATGCAGACACAATAGCACCTTTCTTAGCAATCATATACAAACACTTGACGAAAGGTCTGTTCCTAAAGACTGGAAAGTAGTACAGGTCACGCCAATATTTAAGAAAGGAAATAGGAGTAATTCACTGAATTACAGACCCATATCACTGACCTCAATTTGCAGTAGGATTTTGGAGCATATACTGTACTCGAAAATTGTGAATCACCTTGAAGAAAATGATTTACTGACACATAACACACACAGATTCAGGAAATATCGTAATGAGTGCTGTCGACAAGGGATCTTAGAGCGATCCCATATTCCTAGATTTCCAGAAGGCTTTTGATACCGTTCTTCACAAGCGACTATTAATAAAATTGCGTGCATATGGAGTATCGTCTCAGTTGTGTGACTTTTTTTCTTCCTTTTTCTGTGGGGTTTTACAGCGCAAAACATCTAATTTCAGAAGCGCCCAGTATAGGACCATAGAATGCTGGAACCACGAGGGTAAAAAACCGTTGCGAGGTCCAATACACAAAGGAAGAAAAACAAATCTAAAACATCAAAACGTTACAGAAGAGTATCTAAAAGACGTCAACAAAACACCAGAGTCACCAGGTAGAAATCAAGTCTCTTTTGTCATTTTACTGCTTTTTAAAAACTTACGTGAGCCAGAGCTCGCACATAATCTGCTAAAATGTTCGGCAAAAGGGGGAGGCAGTCCGACCCTGAGATGTAAGTGGCTAAAATAGGGGCAAAGGATCAGGAAATGTCTGACTGTTAATGGCTGGCTACAGAAAGGACAGCTGGGTGCAGGGTCACCACTCAACAAGTGGCAGTGACTAAAGCAGCAGTGTTCTATTTGCAACCAAGCTAACATTACTTCGTCATGGCGAGACGGCCGGGAGGAAGTCTAGCAGGCTGTTGGGAGAGGTTTGACTTCTCTGAGTTTGTTCCCATGAAGGGAACACCAATGGTCATGCCAAAGTGAAGTGATACACCGATAGAGAAAAGTACAAATGTCCTCCAATGAAACGGAGTAAGAGGTGGGCTGACCGAGATGGACTCTGGCCTTGGCTGTAGCATCAGCAGCGTCATTCCCAAGCACTCCAACATGGCCAAGAACTCACATGAACATCACTTGGGCTCCCCCATATGGGAACAAATGGAGGCAGTGCTGGATTGGTCGAACGATAGGGTGGACTGGATTGGGATCATCTAGACTCTGAAGGGCACTGAGGGAGTCAGAGCAGATCACACAGCGAGTGAGCTGGTGCCTCCGGTCGTTGTGAACAGCCCGATAGAGGGCAAAAAGCTCTGCTGTAAAAATTGTGCACTGCTCGAGAAGCCGGTATTGAAACGTATCAGCCCCGACGACAAAAGCACAAGCCAACACCTTGGGCGGTCTTGGAACCATTAGTGTACAAAAATATGCTATCGGCAAGTTGTGAGCGAAATTTGAGAAATTCACAGCGACAGGTCAGCTCAGGAGTTGAATCCTTCGAGAACGAGCTGAAGTCAAAACGAACACAAACCTGTGTCTGAAGTCAAGGTGGTGAAGGGCACTCACCCATTCGAAAAGTGGCAAGAAGTGTGAACTGCAGCTGCTGAAACAGGTGACGAAAGCAGATGCCGGAAGGCCGCAGAGAAGAAACGTACATCTCATACTGGCGGTCAAGAATGTCATCAAAAAAAGGATCAAAGGTTGGGTGGCCTGGCATGGAAGAAAGCCGACACGCATATCTACTGAGTAGGATGTTGTGTTGGTATGACAGTGGGGCAGCTTCTGTGTAGAGGTTCTCAACAGGGCTAGTACAGAAGGCACCAGTGGCGAAACGGATCCCCAAATGATGTATTTAGAAGGCGTAAGATAGACATACGTGCAGAGGAGTAGACAATGCATCCAAAATCCAACTTGGAATGGACAAGAGATCAATAGAGGCAGAGGAGGACAGTCTGCTCAGCTCCCCAAGAGGTACCACTCAATACATGAAGGACATTTAGGGACCGGGTGCAGCGTGCAGCCAGGTAGGACCAACTAAGTTTCCTATCGAACGTAAGCCCTAAGAACTTCGTTGCATCCACAAATGGGAGAGCATTTTGGCCCAGTCGCAAGAATGGTGGCAGAAACACCTTGTACCGTCAGAAGTTGAAACAAATGGATTTGGTAGCAGAAAAGCAGAAACCATTTGTGACACTTCAAGAATAAAGACAACGCTGAAGACACAGTTGCAGAAGACATGTCCACTGGGAGCTGCAATAAATAGCTAAGAGCCAGAAATGCCAGCTGGAAGGCAGTCCATAATGGGGTTGATGGCTATGGTGAAGAGGATGACACTTAGTACGGAGCCCTGAGGCACCCCGTTCTCCTGTGAAAAGGTGTGGGATAAAGAGGAACCCACATGTACTCGAAAAACTCTGTCTGCTAAAAATACCCGGATGAAAGTGGGAAGACGACTGCGAAGGCCCCATGTGTGCATAGTATGTAGAATGCCTGTCCGCCAACAGCTATCATAAACTAATGCTGCTGGTAAGGGAAACTGGACAATAGCTGGAAGGAAGAGATTTATCTTTATCAGGCTTAGGTCGGGGAACAATAACAGCTTCACGCCAAAGCATGGGAAATACACTGTCAGTCCCAATACGGTCGTAGGTATCGAGGAGAAAGCATTTTTCTGCAGGAGGAAGATTCTGCAGCATGAGGATGTGGATTGTATCAGGCCCAGGAGCAGAAGACCTGGATGAGGAGAGCACGTTCGAGCTCCCTCATCGTAAAAGGAGTATTGTAGCATTCTCGATTCAAAGAGAGAAAAGAGATTGCATGAGACTCCTCCACCTGTTTCCGAGGAAGGAAGGCAGGATGGTAGTGGGTGGGGCTTGAAACCTTCGCAAAGTACTGGCCCAAAGCGTTGGAAACATCCACAGTGTCGACTATTATGTTTCCAGCCACAGTCAGACTAGGGATTGGGGAGTGGGCGGAAGTTCCAGAAAGCCGGCGCAGGCCACCCCAAACGAGAGAGGACGGAGTGAAACTGTTGAACGAGCTAGTGATGGGAACCCAGCATGCTTTCTTGCTTTCCTTAATAGTGTGATTGCACTGCACATGTAGTTACTTGTAGCGGATGCAGTTCGTGAATGTAGGATGACTGTGAAAGGCAGAAGAGTCAGACGGCTGCGAACTTGAGGTAAGCAAGAAATCTTCCCGGGAGTAACCCATTTTGAAATGATGGTTCGTTGGCTGCGTTGCAATTTTGTTCGCTGGTGAGGGCGAAGAACGGGTAGCAGAATCTACTGCCCGGGAAGTGGGAGACAGAGTTTCTGCTTGAAGGCGAGGGGACTTTGCCACCACTGAACTAAACTGTAAGTCACAAGTTTGTGTAGCCATGTTTTTGTGGACGGGGAGAGGTTAACATGGTGCTGTAGCTTCCAGACGAAGGGATATTCGGTTTACAGCTCACCAACAGTTTCCGGGCAACAGGAAATCCGTATCTCCTGAACAGCCCGCTCGTCTTGATAGACGGGAGAAGAACGAGAAGAAGCAGCACGTTCTCCATGACAATTAATGCAGCGGGGAGAAAGAGGAGGACAGGCACCCTTGTGTGCATCCCTGCTACAAGTGACACATCTGGCCACGTTTTTACGTGACATGCTGGTATGATTGAACTGGTGGCATTTGTAACACCTCAACGGATTGGGAATGTAAAGGCGCACAGAGATGACTTCATAGCCTGCCTTGATCTTGGTAGGAAGTGTGAACCGATCGAAAGTCACGAATAATGTGCGAGTGGGCACCTTCTTCATAACTCGAACAGCAGTAATGCCCTGATCCGAGAGATAATTTGTTAATTTGTCCTCCGCCAAGCCATCCAACAGCCGGGTGTAGATAGCACCACAGGACGAGTTAAGCATCTGGTAAGCCTCCACTTTTATAGGATATTTGTGGAGGGTTTGAGCCTTGAGTAGTTTCTGGGCCTGGAGAGGACTATTAATTTCCAAAAGCAGCATTCCATTGTGGAGCCAAGAGCATGACTTTACAGGGCCGGTGATGCCATCCACGCCTGTCTGTATAACAAAGGGGTTTACAGAAGCAAAAGTCTTGTTTTCATCTAAACGTGAGACTGCTAGATATCGAGGCACAACAGGAAGAGACATTGAGGCAGGAGCCTCATTCCACTTTCTTTTATGTGAAACACTCAGAGAAAGAGAAGGAAAATCAGTCATTGGGAAGAAGTCCCCCATGATTGCCAGTGTCCCCGATGACATGCTCCTTTCTGCAGGGGCCCTCCAAAGGGGAGCCTCCCGCCTTAGGTGATTGTCCACATCTTAGGTCACACCTCTTGAACAACAGACCGAAGGACCATTCGGCAGAGGAGGAAGGTAAAAGCTCAGGCAATCACCACTCCCTGGGCCTGGCATGTACCAGGGGGTACGTGCGGGCCCTGCATGCCAATCCGGGGCTGGGAATTACCCATTACCCAGTCTCCTGTTATGCGTCAAATGCATGGGTGGCCGTCAGGCACACACAAGGAGGAGAAGAAAAGATAAGAAGGAAAGGAAGAAAGGAAGGATGGCCTCAAACACCACAGCGGAGGAAAAGGAGAGCAGAACAAGGAACAGGCAAAGAGGAAACAGGGAAAGAGCAAAACGAGGAAAGGGTGATACAGGGAAAGAACAGTACAGTACAGCACAGGGAAAGAACCAAGAGAGAAGAGACCTACAAGTAAACCAACAAAAATGAGCTTCAAGAGCCCATGGAAGCACGAGACATCTCCCCAAGCGAGGGGAAAAAGGACAGAAGAAGAGGAGACAATCAGCACTGAAAGAGAAGCGGTGCTACAAGGGCTGGGGCCCCGTGGTCGCCAAGCACCTACTCACCAAAGAGCGGTGAGCCCCCTGGTGGTGGTGGTGGTGGTGGTGGGGGTGGGGGGGGGGGGGAGTTGTGTTACTGGAGTCATGATTTCCTCTCAGACAGGTCACAGTTCGTAGTGATAGACGGTAAATTATAGAGTAGAACAGAAGTGATATCTGGCGTTCCGCAAGGTAGTGTCATAGGCCCTCTGCTGTTCCTGATTTTCATAAATGATCTAGGTAATAATCTGAGCAGCCCCCTTAGATTGTTTGCAGATGATGCTGTAGTTTGCTGTCTAGTAAAATCAGATGGCCAATTCCAATTACAAAATGATCTAGAGAGAATTTCTGTATGGTGCAAGAAGTGGCAATTGGCACTAAACAAAGAAAAGAGCGAGGTCATCCACATGGGTAATAAAAGAAATCCGATAAATTGCACAAATCTAAAGGCTGCCAATTCGACTAAATACCTAGGAATTACAATTATGAGCAACTTAAATTGGAAAGGACACACAGATAATATTGTGGGGAAGGCAAAACAAAGACTGCGCTTTGTTGGCAGAACACAGAAGATGTGACAAACCCACTAAAGAGACAGCCTACATTACACCTGTCTGTCCTCAACTGGAATATTGCTGCATGGTGTGGGATCCTTTCCAGGTAGGATTAACAAAAAAGTGCAAAGAAGGGCAACCCGTTTCATGTTACTGCACAATAGGGGTGAGAGTGCCACTGATATGCTACACGAGTTGAGGTGGCAGTCACTGAAACAAAGGCAGTTTTCTTTGCGGTGAGATCTGTTTACGAAATTTCAATCACCAGCTTTCTCTTCCGAATGCGAAAATATTTTGTTGACACCCACCTGCGTAGGGAGAAATGATCATCATAATAAAATAAGAGAAATCAGAGCTCAAACAGAAAGATTTAGGTGTTCCTTTTCCCCATGCGCCATTCGAGAGTGGAATGGAAGAGAAGCAGTATAAAAATGGTTCGGTGAACCCTCTGCCAGGCACTTAAGTGTGAATTGCATGTAGATATGGATGTACCTTTGTCAACAGTTGGCAGTGAGGTACTGTGTCAAATATTTTCCAGAAATATAGAAATATGGAATCTGATTGTCCCTTTTATCCATAGTTCGCAGTATATCATGTGAGAAAAGAGCAGAGTTTCGCACTAGTGATTCTTTCTAAAATCGTGCCGTGTCGTGTACATTAGATTCTTGGTCTCATTCATGCCATCATTGTGTGTCAACACTGTGTCTGGCCACGTGACACACACACACACACACACACACACACACACACACACACACACACACACACCCTTGTGATCATATGTCAGCATCGAGGCACCCACCTGCATTTTCAGGTCTTCATGCAGGATTGTATGCACAGATGCCATGGAAATGCCAACTTTGGTGGTAGTGTGTTTGCACACCTCACTCTACTTGTAATGAATTTCAATCAGTGTCACGCCATACAAATGGAGAACGTGAATGATTACATGCTGTTCTTGTAATGGAAACTTCGCTATTTTAAGTATCGAAAACACTCCTCACTCTTGCTGCTGTCAGAGTTCTGTGTGCTGTACAGAGCTGCCATCTCTGTCACACATTCACAACAGCATGTGTCCTTTAAAACAAACCACACTCCTGAAGAAAATATATCAGAGATGTCATAACTTGAATGCACCTCTTAATTTGGTATTATCTTATTGTAGCCTATGCAAGTGTAACAAAATAACTGAATACAATATTGGAAGTCATGGCACTACTGTATATGCACAGAAATTTTATTAAAATGTGCAAAATTTCATAGATAATATTCCCCAGTTAATGTGAGTATGGGCTGATGCGAACCTATTTCAACGAATCCTTATTGATCTCCTCAGTTTGGTAGATATACCCTCAATCCATTACTCATCACATGCATGAGGCACTGAGTTGCAGACATTCACAATGAAAAGACTGCTAAACACACACACACACACACACACACACACACACACACACACACACAGCTACAATATGTATGCAAGTTGTGTGTGTGTGTGGGGGGGGGGGGGGGGGATGTGGGTTGAGGGCGACTTGCATGCACCAGGAAGATGGACTTATTTGTTTGAAAGCTTAAATGTTTAGCTGTCTTTCATTGCACCTGTCGGCAACACCACCACCTCTACATGATGAGTAGTAATCAATCCTTTTCATATTATTGTTATTTCATCCTGGACTTTCCGCTGTTTAATTTCCCCTCAATCTGTGCACTTTCTGATTAAGTCCCTGAAGTATCCTGGGGTCCATTCAGCTTCAGTTCTGTGGTGCCGACTATTGTTCAAGATGCTGCATTTTCTGAGTTGGTTTTGATGGCTTTTGACAGTTCCATAAGGCATATTCCTCAGCTGCTTGCTTATACTGCTAATGATTCATGGTGAGCTGCTTGACAAATCATTTGAGAAATTTTTGGCATTCTTTGGCTTTGCTGCCTCTTGACGGAAGGATCAGTGACAGTGTGACGCTTGGCTGACACCCTTGAAATAGTGCAGCAAGTGATTTTCCAGTTACTGGATTTGGCATTGTGTGATAACTAATCAACATTTTCTGCAGAGCTTCTTTCTTGTTTTGTTGTCCATAGTTAGTCTTTTTTCACCCCTTCCTTGCACGTCTTGAAAAATCATCCTGCTTTAAAATTTGAAGTAGGATAAAGCTGACCTGTAGTTAAGTTATCCAAGCCATTATTGCCACAGGAATCTTAATTCATTTCATACAAATTTATATCATTGCCAGAAACTATGGCCTTATGAAATCATTCTAAGGCAAAGATTTTCTCTGAGTGCCTTTATTGTGAGTTCTGAAGTAGCTGACAACGTGTCAAGTACCTAAAGGAACTGCGACTACACAGCCACAAATATTAAACGGGATGATTTTCAAAATAATCCAACACAATCAATGTGAATTCTTTCACAGGTTTTTGTTGCTTTGGGCAAGTTTTGAGAATCCTTTTTGGAATTTTATTGTGCCACTTGATAAAGTTCATGTTGTGAAACCATTTATTTACTTGCTTTGTCTATTTTTGCTCATCAACACTATCTTCTTGCCATTTGTTTTGTTCTGACAATGCCCCAGAGTTCACCATGAAGTGTCTTCAAAATTTTGGCACATTTGGGGAAAGATAATCCTTGCAAGCTCTGTATCAAGAAGTAACAAGCCATGCCTGGTGTTGATGGCAATCCTTTTGCTAAAATATGGCTGCCAAAGTTTTTGTTCTTTGGCAGATAGTCTGACCATCAGCTATTAAATAATGCAGAATCATTTTTAGTGCTGCACTTTTGCTAGTGGTTTCTCAATTCTTTCTGTGATCAACTGGAAATAGCTATCTGTTTATCAATTCCTTTGTCAAGTTGCAAGCAAGATTCTTTAGACATACCCATTTTTCATCCAGATTTGCAGGTAGCTTTGATAAGGCATCAGCATAGCAAAGTTTCTCTGTGGACCTATATCCAATTTCATAATAATGTCTCATATTTATAGTCTCTGTCATTACTGGCCATATTTATAGTCTCTCTCATTACTGGCAGCTGTTTCCTTGGATGGAATACTGAAATTGATGCTTGTGCTCTGTGATCCAATTCAAATCTTCTTCCACAAAAGTATTGCTGAAATTTCTTGACCCAATAAGTTATAGATAGTGCTTCTTTCAAATCTGTCTGTATCTGGCCTGATTTTTACTTAAAGTCTTGGGAGCAATGGCGAAGTCTCCACCTGTATACTAGAGACAATACTGCTCTGATTCCATACGAAGATGCATCAGTGGTTAATAATGCAGTTTGAGTTGGGTAAAAATGCACCAATTTAATTTCCTTCTCAAGCTTCTAAACTGCTGCTTCTTGCTTGATCCATTTGGACAGAGAATTTTTCTTTCAAAGTTGGTTCAGTGGTCCTTCAGCTTCAGCAAATCCCTTGATGAATTTGTTGTAGTAATTTACTATTCCAATGAAAGATTATGATTCCTGGTTATTCTTTGAATGGGGCAGCTTTTTTATTGCTTCCATACAAGCTTCACATGGTTGGATTCTACCGGCATCAGTGATGCAGCATAAGTATTCTTCTTTGTTTCTGAAGATTTCACATTTCTTTCTAACTGAATCTGAGGCCATTTCCTTCCAGTTGTGTGAAAAGCATGTCCAAATTCTTCATGTGCTCATCCATATTCGTGCCTGTGACAGTTATGTCATCCAAGTAATTTTCACACACAGGTATGGTACTTGTGATTTGTTCCACAAATATCTGATATAGTGCAGGAGTATTTGTATACCAAACAGTAATCTCTGGTATTCGAACAGACCAAGTGCAGAGTTGACAATAGTCACCATCTTGGATTCCCCATTCCAGTTCCAACTGGAAATACGCATTCGGTAAATTATTTTTGTAAACCATTTTCCACTTCTGATTTTCTGAAAGAACTCCCCAGGCACTGGGATCAGATACTGATCTATTTCCAGCTGTAGCTCTACAGTCACTGATATCTTCACAGATTTTTATAGATCCTTTTTGTTTTGGAACACTTACTTCCAGATTCTTTCTTTGGCCAGTCCCAATTTCTTCTTTAACATTATTCATCATAGCAAATGGTACTGGTCTGTGTCTGAAACATTACCTTGAAAAAAATTTGGGTGGCTCCTGTCTTCAATTTTAGGACTGCTTTGTAGATTCTGCATATGCCTAAGTCAGGCTGGACAAGTGATTCATGATCATAGCATATTGTCTTCTTGGCTTCTTTAAAGCTATTTTTATCCCCCAATCAGTGACTTATTTTAGTTAATATTTAAACTGAAGGCATTGAGCTATTTCAAGACAAAATGATTGTTTTTCATGAGTTGACAATCGTTAATGAATGCTTTTTGTTTGTGCCTTTGTATCTGACTGCTGCCATCATTTTTCCCTTTAAATTGATATGGGCTGCATCGAAAGTTACCATTGCCGAATTTGGGCTGCAGCACTCTGGTGATCCCAGTTGCAGCCATCGATTTCCTTTGGTATTTAGATTCTTCCTGAACCTTCACTACCAAAGATTTCATCACCGCCGACAGTTGAAGAGGGTTGTGATGTGTAATAGACAAGACATCTATCCAGACCATCACAAAGGAATTCCGAACTGCATCAGGATTCAATTCAAGTATTTTGACAGTTAGGCAAGAATTGAGAGAACTTTGATATCATAGTCAAGCGCCTGCTCATGAGCCACACATCACGCTGGAAAACGCCAAACGATGCTTTGCTTGGTGTAAGGAGTGTAGACATTGGACGATTGAGCAGTGGAAAAACGCTGTGTGGAGTGACTAATCACAGTACACAATGAGGCGATCAGATGGCAGGGTGTGGGTATGGCGAATGCCCACTGAATGTCATCTGCCAGCGTGTGCAGTGCCAACAGTAAAATTCGGAGGCAGTGGTGTTATGGTGTGGTTGTGTTTTTCATGGAGGGGGCTTGCACCCCTTGTTGTTTTGCGTGGCACTATCACAACACAGACATACATTGATGTTTTAAGTACCTTCTTGGTTCCCCCTGTTGGAGAGCAGTTCGGGGATGGCAATTACATCTTTCAACACAATCGAGCACCTGTTCATAATGCACGGCCTGTGGCGAATGGTTACACAAGAATAACATCCCTACAATGGACTGGGCTGCACAGAGTCCTGATCAGAATCCTACAGAACAGCTTTGGAATGTTTTGGAACGCCGGCTTCGTGTCAGGCCTCACCGACCACTAAGTGCTGCACTCCATGAAGAATGGGCTGCCATTCCCGAAGAAACGTCCCAGCACCTGATTGAACGTATGCCTGTGAGAGTGGAAGCTGTCATGAAGAGGCCAACACCATACTGAGCCAACACCATACTGAATTCCAGCATTACCAATGGAGGGCACCACGAACTTTTAAGTCAATTCCAGCCAGGTGTCCAGATACTTTGAATCACATGCTGTATCTGATTTGTTCACAAAAGCAATCTCTTGGCAGTCATGTTCACATATGCAATTGCAGTCCCTTGCAACACATGTAAAATCAGTCGCCCATTCTGCATATGTTTGTCCAGGCTTCTTTTTTGTGCCGAGGAATGAGTAAGTGGCCATCAGCAAATATTTTTGCTTTAAAATGGACTGACAGTTGCAGTTGTAATTGATTTTGGTCCAAAAAACCCATTTTTAAAAATATTGTTTTCTTTATCTACACAGTTTAATCTATGTTGGGTATGAATTTTATTGTGATAGCAGCTTTAGAAATGCCTTTAAACTGTTTAACTGATTAACTCTGGACTGGCAGTCACTCCCACCTTTTTCAACATTTGAGAAACTGCTTGCTTTAGCAGAATTTTTGTCAGCGTGAAGGCTATTTTCTTTCAATATCCTTGGCTGACATCTGTATCTTCAGCTGAAAACTTTCTTGCACGTGGTTTATTTACATTTTGATAATACCAACAAATATTAGTAAGTGGAAGGTTAAATTCACAAACCTTTACGTGGAAGTCAAGATTTATGCATAACAGGCAGTGGAAAAACTGTGTTTCGGAAACAGAGGTTTCATGGATATTGGTTTACCAACAAAAAAGAGGAAGCAGCTCGAAATGAAGAAAAGCTCTCAGCTTCAGGACTGAAACTTGGGACAGAAGAATTGTACAGGTGCAAGAATGATTTTGATATGGGTTCCACTGGATTCAAACTTATTGATTTATATCTTCTCTGCCAGGCTGCAAAGATTTCATAATTTCATGTTCTAACTGTAAAAATATGGAATGCATGATTGTTGTTGAAGAAAGAAGAGTAGGAATAGCTTGTGATTGATTTTAAATCAATTTGTAATTCGTGTGGCCCCTGACGCTGGTACCTATCCTGGTATGTTTCTACCTTTTGAGCATCACTCTTTCAGAAACAGCAATAACGGCTTGCACAGATGAAATGATTAGAAACCTAGGCAAAACCAACAGTGCTGTTTGAGTTAATTTAAATCTTTCTAAAGCAACTTTAGGTTAATATAAGCTCTGAGACGCCTTTGACAGGGCAGGGGAGGAGCTAATTTATTGTGTGGTTTTCTGATGCTGTTTCTATGCCAAAGTTTCTATGAAGGAAGCAGTGGAGGAATTGGTGGAAATAAATGAAAAAGAAATAGATCCTGGGGTAGATATTCATGACAGTGAATCTCCTACAAATGTTACTGACTTGATTGTGTGTGTAGATGGGACCTTGATAAAAATGGGTCTCTCATCTCTGTATGGAGTTGCATCTGTTATTGGTATTGACTCAGGTGAAGTTTTACATGTAGAAATTATCTCTAAATACTGTCACCAATGTGCAACAAGGAAAATGTCTCACAATGAAGACAGTGAGAAACTGTGGCAAGAAAAGCATGCAGTAGCATGTTCTAAAAATTATAGTGGCTCAAGTGGGAGCATGGAGGCTACTGCAGTTGTGAGGATGTTCTCCAGATCTGAGGACCAGTATGTTGTTAGATATATTAAATAACTTGGTGATGGGCACTCCTCTTTGTTCAAAGCTGTAACGGAAAAATCCATACAATACAACAATTGAAAAGTTGGAATGTGTTGGCCACATCCCAAAGAAGCTTCGTGGTAGGCTTTGTCACTTGCTGAAAGAGAAGAGAGGAAGTACTTGAGGATGGAAAAACACTGAGGAAAAGGAGATCTTATTCTGAAAGAAACTGATTCTCTTCAGTTATTTTATGGGAGAGCTATCAGGAAAACCACACTAATTTAGAGGCAATGAGGGGGGCAATTTTTTTTCCCCACAAACTATCCACTGACCAAACACCAATGCATAATCTGTTTCCTGAAAGACAATTGGTGTAAGTTAAACAACAGAAATGAGCCATATTCACATGAACACTCATTGCCAGAACCTGTTATGAATGCAATTAAGCCCACATTCAGGTTTCTTCCAAACCATGATTTATTGAGGAAGCGTATTCATGGAAAAGACACAGAATGAAAATGAAAGCCTCAATAATTTAATTTGGATTAGATGCTCAAAAACGACATTCTGTGGACTTTAAGTACTTAAAACAAGGTGTCTATGATGCAGTTTTATGTTACAATAATGGCAATAATAGCAGAATTGAAGTGCTGAAGAGAGGTGGTACAGATCCTGGTGTGTTTACAACAAAAGCATTTTACACCATCACTGAGAGCTGGGTTAAGAAAGCTAAAGAGATCAGTGTCTTACCTGAAAATGAAGGCCAGGAAGATTCTAAGAGGAGAGAAGAGGAACCTGGAGGGTTAGGAGTATCAGTATGAAGGATTTTTAAAATTGAGGTAAGCTTATTACACGTGGAAGTATGAGAAGAAAATCTTTGAACCTCTGTTTTACATTATCAGAAGCCTTTTCTCAAAATGTATATGTGCTAATGCTATGAAATTTTCAGGAATTGTTCGCAACGTGTTGCTGTCTCCCTGGAACTAAAAAAAATACGAAATCCTGCAATTACATTCCGATTTTTAGATGATAGTATGTAGAAAGTTAATTTTCGATGTGCAAAATTAAAAACTCTGTTAATGGTAGAATTTCTACCAGTGGTCTGTTCAGCAACTACTTCTACCTATATTCATAGGAATTCTTAAATTTACCATATTTAACTACAATACAATTCATAGTAGAACTGCAGTGTCAATTTCATTTGCTTTCTATTGGATGTACGGAGTGTGATTCACCTAATGTAAAGCAAACTGAGCTGCTGTGCACATACTTATTTTAAAAAAAGACAAGACATTTATTTTCCTCTGGTACTGAACTGTATGAAGTAGTCCAAACAGCAGCTGCAGTGTTTCGTAACAACCATCCTCAATATATCTGCATAGCAAGGTCAATGGGCACAAGTCAAGGTATTAGGAAATAGTTTACCTGTGTTTGGAATCACCTACAGTAGCTTGCTGAGAACCAGGAATGACTAGTCCATCTAAATTAAACGATGACCTCGAAAAACTTTTATCATGACTCATCTGGTTAATCCGCATGTCTCAAATAATTTATGATCAATAAACAATTTCACAATCCTGGTATGTTTGTACCTCTTGAGCATCAGTCTTTCAGAAACAGCAATAACGACTTACACAGATGAAATGATTAGAAGCCTAGGCAAAACCAACAGTGCTGTTTGAGTTAATTTAAATCTTTCTAAAGCTTTGGTTACTATTAGTCATGAAATTCTATTAGGTAATTGGGAAGCAATTGGGATACATGGGGTATAAAACAAGGGGTTTCAATCATCTCTGTAAAACATAAAAGGTTATGGAACCCAATTCAGCTCATTCTAATCTTAAGTATTTGGTTAATAGGAAGTCACAAAAATAGGTACAGGAGGTAGTGTGGTAGGCTTCTTTCTGTTCTGTATTTACACAAATGACATACAGACCCTTGTAACTGCAGCTAAGATCATGTTGTTTGCAGAACTAGTGTAATAGTTAGCAATGTTAAGGAATCACTGTCTGCAACAACTAATTAAGTACTCAAGACCTTGCATTCATGGTCCAATATCAACAGGCTGACCCTTCATGCAAAATGAAAAAAATTACGTTCGACTTGGAAAAATGACTCAAAACCAAGATCTTCGACTGGTAATGGGTGAAAATGAGTTAGAAATAGCACAATGCACAAAACTTTTAGGGATGTATGTTGATTGAGACAAACTAAAAAGACCATGTAACAAAACTCTCCCAGACACACAGTTCAACATGTTTTGCTCTGAGAATCATTTCTGAAGAATGTTCTTCAGAACATGCTAGAATGTTTTGCTTTGGTCACTTCCAGTCCCTTTAAGCTTATGGAATGATTCTGGAGAATTAGTAGTAGTTCCATCAGATAAAACTTTTACACTGCAGAAAGTGGTTACTCGAATCTTGTCACACAGATCCACAACAGCTCACTGCAATCTGCTATTAAAAATTTGTACATGCTTACAGTACCCTCCCCTTATTTGTACAAATGTGTGCTGATAAAGAGCCAGTCTTGGAAACCTACACACTAATAGTGAATACCATAGGTATAACACTCACAACTGTTTGCCCCTCCATGTGGAGCAAGCAGAAACAACCCTTACTTTAATATATATGAGGCATTTTGGTGTCAACTGACCCTCAACATAAGCAAATGTAGCATATCATGAACACAGGGGCAGAAAGACACATTAATACATGATTACATTAAAAAAAAAAATTACTGAATGCAGTTACTCCCATAAAATATCTAGAAGTATGCGTATGGGGCAATTTAAAGAGGAATGCCCTCATAAAATTAATCACAAGTAAAGCACATGCCAGATTAAGGTTCACTGGAATAATCCTCGGGAAATGTAATCTATCAACAAAGGAAGTAACTTACAAAAGTTTCATTTGACCAGTACTTTAATATTGTTTGTCAATCTGGCATCCATATCAGATAGGAATGATAGAGGAAATAGAGAAGATCCATTTTGTTACAGGTTCATTCAGTAAATGTGAAAGCACCAGTGGTAGATAGTGCAACAGAGGTATTCTGCATCATCATGGTGCTTACTGTTAAAGGTTCCAAGAGTGTGCATTGTTACAAGAGTCAAGCAATATATTGCTTCCTCCTATGTATATCTCGTAAAAAGGCCATGAAGATAAAATCAGAGAGATTCAAGCCTACAAAAAGGTTTACCAGCAACTGTTTTTCCTGTGAACCTTTTGGGACTGGAACAGCAAATGGAGGAAGTGACAGGACACACAGTACCCCCTGCAACACGTTGTAAGATGGCTTGGGGAGTAAAAATGTAAATTCTTCGTAATGTATTACCATCATACAGAAAGAGATTGGGAAAACTAATGACTTTCCGTGCGCAGTTAAAAATCATTTCTTGCTGAGGTGTGTTTCTATATAGTAAATGATTATGTTAGATTATAGAAATACTAAGCCCTCATTTATTGTAGAGTTCACAATGTGTGTGTCTTTGCGCAAGAATGTCTGTGCTGTTTGTTTCCAGTTTTCTCTGTTTCAAATGGAAGGCCATACATCTCTACAGAGGAAGGATAGGTCAGAAGATTAGTTTTGGTGGATATACTGTTAGCTGGTGTTTGTGTAATTTATTTTTCAGCAGTGTTAAAAAAGTCTACATAAGGTCCAGTGGCATACTTACGTGTTTTGTGCAGCAATGTTGGCAGCACTCACCAATGGTCCTGATCTAGACTACAGCCAATAATGTGTTGTGTTTACATTTTTTTTCAGAAGTGCAATATAACAAACTATCATGTTCTAAATATATCACTGTTCATATTTATTGTGCATGTTGTAATCTCCTTGCAGACTATAGATATGTGGTTTTCTTTCCTAATCATGTACTGAGTGACGTGGCTAAGTCAATGTTAATGCACTGTAACAGTTTTGTGGGTGGAGAAGGGTTCTACCCCATCTAGCCATCCTAACATTGGTTTTCCATTTTTCCATGGTTTTCCCAAGTTGCTAACGTGAATGCTGTGATGGTTCCATTGACAAGGCCATAGCTGACTTCTTACCCAGTACTGCCTAACCTTATCCTACATTGTGTATATTTTATACCATAGTAAAAAATAAACAAGCCACATGCGAAGTTTAAGAAAGTTTTATTTAAACTGATTATACACATATACAAGACAATGTCATCTTATGATACAATTGTTTGTTACAATTGTGGTTCTCTTCCTTAAAAGATGAATTCTATGCGGCTATTCTTCCTGGTAAATTGGTTAATCACATCGTCAATAGGGCAATCAATGTCAGGGTGAGTATTCAACAGAGCTAAGCCATTAAGCTGATCCTCCTCCATTGTCGACCTCAGCCATGTCTTTGTACGCCGCAATATTGAAAAACTTCTTTTTACTTTAGCAATACATGCAACTTTTCTTGTAGGTACGTGTTAGCTATCTATGTGCCAGACAGAAACACACAAAATACGATGATGCGGATGCACATGCTACATAGGCAAAAACAATAACTCGATTCAGTTGAGTCAAGCGATTAAAGAAACAAATGAATAGCATGTGAGCTGACTGGCAGGGTTGGCAATGTGCGCGGTTCAGGAGGGGGAGGGGGGGGCACCCCCCATATGTATCCGCCACTGCTCTGAAACAAGTCCTACTTCGAAAGTTAAATTACTTTATTCAACTTTGTGTATAGATACCTATCAACTGTTTAATATCTCCAATACACAGTGTGTGATTGTCTATAATTATTCTATAATCCATATTACACTTACAACTTTTGGTATAGGTCACAAACATCTTAATTGAACTTACACTAAGGACTACTCACACACACACACACACACACACACACACACACACACACACACACACAAAAGGGAGGACTCCAACCTCCAATAGGGGAAGCCGTGCAAATGATGGCAAGGCACCTCAGACCACGTAGCTACTCCATGCGGCTTCCTTGTCAACATTACATACAAATGGTAAACAAATTTCCTCATGAAACTCTAAAACAATGAAATTTTCCAGTGCTGTGTAAGTGCTCACCTAGTTGTTTGGAAGAGTTCTGGACAACTATTACCACAATAATACATTTCAACTACAGGAATTCAGTTTTTTTCCTAAAAATGGGTGGTAATCAAACTAAATGACACAACAAAATGAAACAGGAGATGCACACTAAATTATAAATTTATTGACTAACTTCTGCACGAGGTAATACTGGCAGTCTCATTTGCTTTACCTAACAAGGTCACACCACATCAACTGTCACTCAGATAATGTGTTACATTGAGTATAAACAAAATATTAGCTAGACTAAAATATTAAGCTGATTTATCTTATTAAGAGAATGGTGACAGATTCATGGTCATAGCTTAAATTACTTAAGAATGTATAACAACGCACTTTCCGAGGCCAAGATATTTTTTGGCTTTTTGCCATTTAATTATTTTTACATAGATATGTATTTAGCAACTACATGAGCACATTGACTACATTTTGAATGCTCCAGCTGTCTGCTATTCAGATTACAGCAGTTCCCAGAACCAGAATTATGTACATTCTCACATGCATCTTGATGAACGTTGCACCTACAGCTGTATATCAGTCCTACTTGTGTAGTCCAGCTTGTGTTAAGGTGTATATTATTATAAAAAATTTGTGACTGTATCAAGCCAATAGTAGGTAAAAGCTAGAAACACTTCATGAAATAATAATACTAATAATAGTAAATTCAAGAAAGAGGTTGCTGCTCATTATACAGTGGAGATGCCGAGTCGCAGATCATGTTTGCACACAAAGGCTGTCACAAAGTAAGCTTTTGGCCAATAAGGTCATCAGAAGTAGACCGCACATGAGCACGCACGCACGCACGCACGCACGCACGCACGCACACACAGCCTGGTGTCTGGTCTCAGCAGCCAGAAAATGTGGTTGTGTGTAGAATTGTGGCAGAGTTGCGTTTGGAAAAATCTTTCTTCCTGACAGTCTTTTTGTTGAGCCTGTCTGCAACTCAGCATCTCCACTATATGGTGAGTAGCAACTATACTTTTCATAATACTGTCACATTCCATCTTGGATTTTCCATTGTTCAAGAAAGTGGTTAGTTCATGACTTTCTTTAAATATGTGAATTAAAATAATTTCACATGACTAATTGAGCATTACACACAATAATCAGCTGTCACAAATGAGATAAAGTTTATCCTGCTACTCTGTACAAAGTGGTGAGATATTACTGGAAGTAACAGCTTTAAATTTTTATGTTGACAAACCATTCTCATGGGAGAAACATGCGAAAGCTACCAGCATTGTACAGGCTTATATCCCAGATTACATTTCCCTAGAAACTTCTCCACAAGGCAAACAAAGTTCCAGCCTTATAGTGCTCCGAAGTTCACTGTTCCATTACTACTGAAATTTGATTGTTTCAACAAATTTCAGAATTATTCATATAAAGGCTTTCAAAAATAATAAATTCAATGTTCAGTAACTTTTCACTGTCATATGGCCAGAGATATTATACAGACTTTCCTCAAACCTTTAAAACATACAGTCTATTGGAGGCCTATAGCTATCCATAGTCCAAAACATTACACATCAGTTATCTACAGGGCATTATTTGCTACTGTCAGGATTACTGCATTTTCACTTAGTTATTAGTAAAAAAAAATCTGAGTAACAAAAATTTCCGAAATGCTACCTGTGAAGTAAGTTCGATATTTATGAGCTGATTTTTTAAAAATCAAAATCAGGTTGTAAAAAGGAAGAAACAGTATCATTTTTCTACTCTATATCTCACATCAGAGCAATTTGCTGTGTTTCAGGCAGGGATTCATGTTTGCATCTGCTCACAATTCAATTTTACTTTTGAGAAGCTTAAGAAAGTAATATACACACATGAGCAGTTACCGTAGAACAGCTGCCTACCACACGCTGAACAAATAGTGACATATCTATCAACTCACCTGTTCTGATTTTTTGGCTTCACTCTGTTTTACACTGCCACCAAAATGCAGCTTCCTTGAGGCCACACTTGAGAGAGCAAAGTTTTTCTGAAAATAAGGATTTTGATCATACTTCAGTAACCATTACGTCATGTCGGACAAAAATTTTAATTTTTACACACACACACACACACACACACACACACACACACACACACACACACACCCTACAGTGTGCCAACTGGACATGCAATCCCCAACATGTGGGGACTGCATTTCAGCATGTGGACTAGGGTAGGGTGGAGATGGTTGTGCTGGACAGAGTGGACAGTGGAAGAGAGAGGTGGGATGCAGGTATTAGTCTAGGTAGCTAGTGGCTTAGAGGGAGCCAGCAGGTTCATTGGCTAGGAATGCATGGGGGAGGGGTGGTAGGTACACAGGCTAGGTATAAGCCGCACAGGTATCGAAGCCGGTGGGGTGTGAGGCACAATAAATGTGGCATGGACAGCACAAAGGAAGTGGAAACTGCTGGGTGGAAGGTGTGGGGATGATGAGCTAACAGATTGAAGCAAGGAGGGTTACGGGAACAAAGGATGTGCTGCAAGGATAATTCTCAGCTGTGTAGTTTAGAAAAGCTGGTGGAGGGAAGAATCTAGATCATCTGGGTTATGATACAGTCCTTGAAATCAAGCATGTTGTGCTCTGCTGCATGTTGTACTACTGGGTGGTCAACTTTGTTCTTGGCCATTCTTTGGCAGTGGCTGTTCTTGTGGACAGCTGGTTGGTAGCCATACCAACATAGAAAGTTGTACAGTGATTACAGCAGAGTGGTATATGACATGGCTGCTTTCACAGATGACCCTGCCCCTGATCAGGCAGGAAAACATGTGACAGGACTGGAGTAGGATGTGCTGTGTGGGTAGACTGGGCAGTCTTACACCTGGGTCTTCCAAAGGAATATGATCCCTATAGAAAGAGCTTGGGAGTGGTAGTGGCACAGTGTTGGGATAGGGTATTGTGTACATTGGGCAGGTGACGGAATACCACTTTAGCAAGAGTGGGGAGCATCTTGGGTAGGATGTCCTCATTCCTAGGTATGGTAATAGACAATCAAAGCCCTGGTGAAGGATATGGTACAATTGCTCCAGTTCAAGGTGATTCTAGATGATGGGGGGAGGGGGGGACTACTTTGCAGCTGGTTCTTGGAGGTGGTGTGATGATTTGTGGGGGTGTGAGTATATGCACGGGAAATGTGTTTGTGGCCCATATTTGGAGGGTGGTGCCTGTCTGAAAGGAAATTCTCATCACTGCAGATGTGCCATCCAAAGATGGGCAGGCTGCATGGGAGTAACTTTTTGGTGTGGAAGGAACAACAGCTGTTGAAATGCAGATAAGAGACAGTGTTTAGTGGAATTAATATGGGCAGAGCCATGAAAGAGGTGGAGGTCAACACCCAGGAAGGTGTCATATTGGGTTGAGGACGATCAGGTGAAGCAGATGGGGTTGAGGTATAGGACTGAGGATAAGGTGTCTTGGCCAAGTCCAGATCATGAAAACATCATCAATGAACCTGAACCTGACGAGAGGTTGAGGAGACTAGGAAGGTTCCCTCAGATTGCCCGCATAGGAGAGTGCCACATATGTTTATACACCTTCCCCTCAAAGGAGACAACATTATGCTCATGATATAGTTGGTAAGGTGTATGAGGAATGAAGTAATGGGTTTGGATCTGAAGGTCTGTCACCTACCTCAACTAATCATGTAATGAGATTTTGTAAACATCTCTATGGCAATGTCTCACAGTTGTCACAATTTTTTTTTTCTCTGCAACAGTTTGCACTTCATGGTTGAAAGCTGACAACAGTGTTGTGTTTTTCTTATGCCGAGTCGACTCTGAGGTGTGAGGCTTAATTTTGAGCAATCGGTTGGAGGAGTTTGTCAACAAGAGTGAAAATTCTTTCATTAGGAACACAACGACCAGTTCTAATAGAGTGTCCTGGGTGGTTAGCTCTGTGAATTTTAGGGAGCATGCAGGAGGTTGGTGCGCAAGGTTTCGTTGGGGTAAGGAGGGAGATGCATTCATGGGAGAGTTTCTGGGAGGGGCCTAAGGATTTCAGTAGGGAGTGGAGGTTATGCTGGATTTTTGGGATGACATCAGAGTGACAGGTCTTGTAAGGGAGAGGAATCAGATGCTTGGCAGAGACTTTCAGTCAAGTAGTAGAGTTGAGGAGTGTTTGCCAGCAGGGAGGATGATTTGGTCATGATCTGTTTTGAGACTTAATTGTAATAAGATTGTTTCCCTTAAAAATCTTAACCATCCTCATATCTACATGGGAGAGTCTAGAAGAATTACACTGCTTAGGACTTTATTCATTTTCTGTGTTGTCTCAGATTTGTACCGATGCAACTATAACCAAAAACTGTATAGTCATCATTCCTGACCAGATCTCTCTCTCTCTCTCTCTCTCTCTCTCTCTCACACACACACACACACACACACACACACACACACACACACACACACACACACACACACACACTCCCCCCTCCCTCTGTATAATGTACAACTAATGTTACCAACAAAACGTAAAATTAATGTTCAATACACAATTTGTTGGGGTCCACGTAGCTGAGAAGGTATAACCATGTTTTTTCAATATTAATGATTCATTGCATCATTATGTCTTAGTCTACAAATCCAGAAGTTCTCAGTCAGACCTAGAATTTCTTTGTGCACTTAACTAAGCTGCACTGGGGCTCAAATTCTATGTTAAGTTATACATATCACTGTAACTGGATGGGTGTTAGTTTGAAGGTCAGAGGAAGGTAAGGACAGACTATCTCCAATAGCAGCATATCTAGCAAAAGACTATAGCCTGATTTTCAAACTTCTAGGTTGGTGACAGCTTTAGTTTCTTTATTCATGTAATCTCACTAATAAATACACCTTGTTTCAACTACACAGTGAGTAACCTATACTCCTTCCATTACTTACATTTCAGTGTCAGACGAGCACAGATGAAAGACATCTATGAAAACTACAATGTTTCCACTCTCTTTTTGCGAATGATGTCACTTTGAAATGGCTTCCTTTCAGTCCCATATAGTCTCCTTGTTTGTTAAGGCTCATCACATTATCTTAGAAACTTTTAATGCTTATTTCCAGTTAGGTCACTAACCACCACCTTGGTCTTTAGCTGATGTGCACCCTACCTGAAATATGATTTAATAGCACTAACCCCAACTCACTCCTATTTACAAATGAGTCTTTTCCCAACTTTATTCACAGCAGGTTTTGTTTGCCCACCAAACAGTATACCAATGACAGCACATCAATTCAGTAATTTTTTGCCATAGTTATCTTTTGAGCATGCATGTTCTGCATTTCTTTCACCATGTAATGTTCAGCAAACGTGGCAATGCAACAGGAAAAGTATTAACCAATAACCGGAAACGTTGCAGGATGAGGATGATGACTATTCTAATATTATGAAATATAAACATAAGCCCTCAAAAATCTAGGCTAATCAAAATTGGTGACAGTCGTGGGAGGACCTTATTTAAATTTAGGCCATTTGGCATAGAATGATCCAAATACAAGAATTCTTAGGAAACATGAGAATAATGCAGACTAAAGTAGTTTGTAAGACCGATACGTAGTATACTATCAGGGCATCAATGAAACTAAAAATTTGTCCAATATTTACTTTACGCATACCAGTATAGTCTACGTAGAACAACGAAGAGTGTCAGATGTTTCCTGGAGTATCTACTATACGTGAAGCTTTATAGTTCTGCTGATTTTGCGTACCGGTGAAATTATTTAACTACGGTGTTACGCAGAGAAAGTGACATCAGCAGCTCATAGCAAAAAGAGAAAAATAAAGTGCACTAACATATACAGTCACTTCGCATTAAATATTGCAAATGCACGACATTTATTAGAATAACTGACTTCTTAGGAACCGGCTACTGCGCCTACACCTCCGCCTGTTCTCTAGCTAAGCATTGGACCTGCATTACGTAACGTTCTTCATTCATCCATTATTTTAAACAATATTATTTGACTAAATTGTAGCAATGGTTACTGGACAATTGTTTTTCGCATGTGAATTTCGTCACAACATTTTGAAATTTGGATCATAATGACCAGTATGCGATCAATAGCAAAAGAACGCATTGAACTAAGATATGTCCTGATTTTACATTGCTGTTGCAAGTAGGCCTATTGTTCATTGACTTTGAATGGAGACAGAACGATTAAACGTCGGCAGCATACGATTAAACGGTAACAATACACATTAATAATACACTTTCTCTGCACATCGAAAACCTGTTACATAATCATTGCCAGAAATATATATACACGCAAAACTGCTCCGTTTTTTTAAAAGGTTAATCTACGTGTCAACAGTATGTAAACAAAAAATTCTTACCAGCGGTGACGCTGTAACTTTCTTCGCTAATATTGACGGTAGTTGCACTATAGGGCTCATCTCGCGAAATATGCAGACCGCACAGGCAATTCTCCCAGACTTAGGCCAGCAACTGCGCTAACTGCATAAGTTTCCCTTTGTAAAATCGATAGTAGATTCGACCTCTGCAGACGGTGTCACATGCGTCGACAGTCAAACAAACTTCTGTGGAAAAATAATCAACCAATCACTGATTAGGCTAGGTCGTTTTGAGTGGCAGCTACGAGACGGATTAAAGAAACGTAGGTCGTGCTCCATGTAACAGATAAGCAGGAAAGTCAACGGGCAAACAACGTCACTTGATACATCTCTAATTTGTCCATAAAGAGAAATGTTTTTGAGCGGATTTTATCTCTGAGAAATACATCCTACAACGGCCAACATAGCTCTGTTAAAAGTGCTACTATCGAATACTATTTTTGGAACTGTATTTCTCTTTCCTAACTCAGATGGAAATCATCTATCAGTTTCATGAGCGATTAAGTATAAAATTGCAAGTGAAATCTGCTCACCAGAGTGAAGACATAAAGGTAAAATTTGTTATTGACGCGAAGGTTAGTTTGAACACCATAGTGCCTTGCAAGGAGTGGGCGTGATTGAGGTAGTAAGCTATGTTCTTTTATTCATCAGATCTAACTTAGCCAGACAGTGACAAGTGGGCCTAAAGTTTAAGATGGATTCCGAACAAAGGCGCAGCTTGGCCGTTTTCACATTAACAAACAATTCCAGGGTTAAAACAAGTGATAAGAGACATAGAATAGTCCTAGGACTGCCCGCCGGAGTGGCCGTGCGGTTCTAGGAGCTACAGTCTGGAACCGAGCGACCGCTACGTTCGCAGGTTCGAATCCTGCCTCGGGCATGGATGTGTGTGATGTCCTTAGGTTAGTTAGGTTTAATTAGTTGTAAGTTCTAGGCGACTGATGACCACAGAAGTTAAGTCGCATAGTGCTCAGAGCCATTTGAACCAAGTCCTAGGACTGAGCAGGAAATGAACTCTAACAGGCATTTATATCCATAATCCGGCTATTAACCATTAAGCCATCGAGCAACACTAGTACACATATGATGAAAACAAGGACCTGTTGATAACACCCATAACCGAAAAAAATCTGCGGTATGCATTCGGGCACACAATGCAAGAAGATTTCTTTGGAGGAACTGTTGCAACATTTTCCTGCACACAGCACTAAATGAGTGAATTGCTGTAATTCCACAGCATCTCAGTTTTCTGAAGAATAACAGAACAACAGACTTTTTTTTCGCCACCATTCGTTGGACAGAGAGAACTGCACCCTTAAAAAGTTTTTGGAACAGGCGTGAGAAGACGATTTCAGTTGAGCACTTAAAGCCAGCTCATTTTACAGAGGAGACGATCAACACGGATTCAGCTGGGGGCCAGCCTACATTTACGGGAACTTCCACCTGTTACCACTTCATCTCATACAATGAATTCAGCTGGCATGATTGTCGACGGAGAAATGAGGAACAGTGGCTGCTATAATCACCTACACAAGGGCGTCCACTGAGAGTTACGAGGGAAGAACAGCAGGTCAAACACCAGTTCTCTGACATTGCCTGTGTTTGGATATATATATATATATATATATATATATATATATATACAGCGATCTGAAGATTGACCACGAAATTACAAGCAACAATTGACTGTCAAAGTAAGATACATTTTGTCTTTTGTAAGCTCTTTGCATTCTATTTGGTGCATTCTCTTGTAACCTAGATATATTGTACTGTTTAAACTTTGAGTGTTCTAAAAGTGTTAATTAACAAATTGTTTGTGCAACAATTCTGGATCAGTGCATCCCTCACAAAATCTTACACTATCATCTCTCAGAATATGGAAAGCAAAGAGCTCTCAGCAGAAGACATTTGTTTCACAAGGTGGAGAAGTGCTCATAGCCCTTATGGTAAGCATTTTAGACCCATGTTTACGAGACATTTTTGTTTCGAGTGATAGCTTCTGTCATATCCCTGAATATGACAACCTGTATACAAGGTGGCCCATGCAAATTGTCCTCAGTAGTTTAATGTTTCCTGCATGCGTCAATGCAAGAAGAGCTGCCTCGTCACTGCTGTCCAAAGGGGGAGAGCATGTACAAGCGAATCCCCACTGAGCTGTGCCGCCATCTGCGTGCATTTTTCTCCTGCTTCGACTCTGGTAAGGTCGCATGGCAGTCGGTAGTTCGAATCAGATCTGACAGTGAAACAGGTAACAACTGCTATGTTCTCCAACAAAGAATACACTGATATGACACTGATCTATGGGAAGACACACTGCAGCTGAGGCCCGAAGGCTGTTTTCACAATGTTTTCCAATGCAATGTCTACCTTTCTGGCATACAGAGGTGCGTTTAAGAACTGGAGCTTTCCAGTTACAACATGTCATGGAAAGACCAATCCACAGCACACCCAATGTTGCCTGGAATGTTACTGAGTATTTTGGAGCACATCCCACGCGCGATAAGCATAGTTTAAATGAAAATAGCGCGTACATACAAGGTGGTATAAACGAAAGTTAGTCCTATTGAATTTAGGTTGCAGTATTATTTACACCTCTAATAATTATTGCAGTATTATTTGCACCTATAATGTTGTTGTTGATGTGGTCTTCAGTCCTGAGACTGGTTTGGTGCAGCTCTCCATGCTACTCTATCCTGTGCAAGCTTCTTCATCTCTGAGTAACTACTGCAACCTACAGCCTTCTGAATCTGCTTAGTTTATTCATCTCTTGATCTCCCTCTACGATATTTACCCTCCACACTGCCCTCCAATACTAAATTGGTGATCCTGTGATGCCTCAGAATATGTCATACCATCTGATCCCTTCTTCTAGTCACGTTGTGCCACAAACTCCTCTTCTCTCCCCAATCCTATTCAATACCTCCTGATTAGTTATGTGATCTACCCATCTAATCTTCAGCATTCTTCTGTAGCACCACATTTCGAAAGCTTCTATTCTCTTCTTGTCCAAACTATTTATCGTGCATGTTTCTTTTCCATACATGGCTACACTCCAAACAAATACTTTCATACTTTCAGAAACGACTTCCTGACACTTAAATCTATACTCGATGTTAACAAATTTCTCTTCTTCAGAAACGGTTTCCTTGCCATTGACAGTCTACATTTTATATCCTCTCTACTTCGACCATCATCAGTTATTGTGCTCCCCAAATAGCAAAACTCCTTTCAAGACACTGTCCATTCCGTTCAACTGCTCTTCCAGGTCCTTTGGTGTCTCTGACAGAATTACAATGTCATTGGTGAACCTCAAAGTTTTTATTTCTTCTCCGTGGATTTTAATACCTACTCCGAATTTTTCTTTTGTTTCCTTTACTGCTTGCTCAATATACAGATTGAATAACATCAGGGATAGGCTACAACCCTGTCTCACTCCCTTCCCAACCACTGCTTCCCTTTCATGTCCCTCGACTCTTATAACTGCCATCTGGTTTCTGTACAAATTGTAAATAGCCTTTTGCTCCCTGTATTTTATCCCTGCCACCTTCAGAAATTGAAAGAGAGTATTCCAGTGAACACTGTCAAAAGCTTTCTCTAAGTCTACAAATGCTAGAAACGTAGGTTTGCATTTCCTTAATCTAGCTTCTAAGATAAGTCGTAGGGTCAGTATTGCCTCACGTGTTCCAACATTTCTATGGAATTCAAACTGATCTTCCTCAAGGTCAGCTTCTACCAGTTTTTCCATTCGTCTGTAAAGAATTCATGTTAGCATTTTGCAGTTGTGACTTACTAAACTGATAGTTCCGTAATTTTCACATCTGTCAACACCTGCTTTCTTTGGGATAGGAATTATTACATTCTTCTTGAAGTCTGAGGGAATTTCGCCTGTCTCATACATCTTGCTCACCAGATGGTAGAGTTTTGTCAGGACTGTCTCTCCCAAGGCTGTCAGTGGATCTAATGGAATGTTGTCTACTCCCGGGGCCTTGTTTCGACTTAGATCTTTCAGTGCTCTGTCAAACTCTTCACACAGTCTCATATCTCTCATTTCATCTTCATCTACATCCTCTTCCAGTTCCATAATATTATCCTCAAGTACATCACCCTTGTATAGACCCTCTATATAGTCCTTCCACCTTTCTGCTTTCCCTTCTTTGCTTAGAATTGGGTTTCCATCTGAGCTCTTGATATTCTTACAAGTGATTCTCTTTGCTCCAAAGGGCTCTTAATTTTCCTGTAGGTACTATCTATCTTACCCCAAGTGAGATAAGCCTCTACATCCGTACATTTGTCCTCTAGCCATCCCTACTTAGCCATTTTGCACTTCCTGTCAATCTCATTTTTGAGACATTTGTATTCCTTTTTGCCTGCTTCATTTACTGCATTTTTTATATTTTCTCCTTTCATCAATTAAATTCAATATTTCTTCTGTTACCCGAGGATTTCTACTAGCCCTCATCTTTTTACCTACTTGATCTTCTGCTGCCTTCACTACTTCATCCCTCAAAGCTACCCATTCTTCTTCTACTGTATTTCTTTCCCCCATTCCTGTCAATTGTTCCTTTATTCTCTCCCTGAAACTCTGTACAACCTCTGGTTTAGTCAGTTTATCCAGGTCCCATCTCCTTAAATTCCCACCTTTTTGCAGTTTCTTCAGTTTTAATCTACAGGTCATAACCAATAGATTGTGGTCAGAGTCCACATCTGCCCCTAGAAATGTCTTATAATTTAAAACCTGGTTCCTAAATCTCTGTCTTACCATTATATAATCTATCTGAAACCTGTCAGTATCTCCAGGCTTCTTCCATGTATGCAACCTTCTTTTATGATTCTTGAACCAAGTGTTAGCTATGATTAAGTTATGCTCTGTGCAAAATTCTACTAGGCGGCTTCTTCTTTCGTGTCTACTACGTTTCATTCTCTTCCTTTTCCTACTATCGAGTTCCAGTCACCCACGACTATTAAATTTTCGTCTCCCTTCACTATCTGAATAATTTCTTTTATCTCATCATACATTTCTTCTATTTCTTCGTCATCTACAGAGCTAGTTGGCATATAAACTTGTACTACTGCAGTAGGTGTGGGGTTCGTGTCTATCTTGGCCACAATAATGTGTTCACTATGCTGTTTATAGTAGCTTATCCGCACTCCTATTTTTTTATTCATTATTAAACCTTCTCCTGCATTACCCCTACTTGATTTGGTATTTATAACCCTGTATTCACCTGACCAAATGTCTTGTTCCTCCTGCTACCGGACTTCGCTAATTCCCACTATATCTAACTTTAACCTATCCATTTCCCATTTTAAATTTTCTAACTGTGGTGTGCGTACTGTAAGACCTTCGGTACACACACCATCAGATTATTTGACTTGTCGCTCTAACGAAGTAGGCGAGTGTCATCAATACGTCTCTTGGTCTTATCGTGGCGTGTTTATCTTCTGTTGTTAGGTCAGACGATAGAAATGCCACTTGCACGCTTAGAGTAGCAGATTGACGGTGACCAACTTTAAATAGAACTTGATTAATTTTCACACACATTTATTAAAATAATAACAAGCATAAAAATAACTTAACTTGGTTCTGGATGCTATTTACAATTGACAATCTGAAGTTCCTTTGTTCTTGGTACTTTAATCTTATTCTCACATATCTCTGATACTTGACAAAGTGTCTATACATTTCTCTTCATGACTATGTACAGGAATATGATAATCTTATTTGGCACAGACTGAAACCTGACTACAGACTAATGCAGGCTAATGCAGACTAACGCAGACTGGTGCAGACAAATGCAGACTGACCAATTGGAGGTCTGTACACTTGTTATAATACCTCGAGCATTCAGGTATCACTGCGTGAGTGTGATCCATGAGGAGAAAAGGTTCTACATTAGCAGCAATCTCATTGGCTGCGTTACATATTAATATGAGGATTAGCGGTATCAGAATTTGGTCCGTCTCTAAGACAGCGCCATCACGTAGTGCAGAGATGGACGAGCGCTGCGCCTGCGCTGTTGTGCTTAGCGGGGCTACACGCTGACTACGCGGAACTATGTACACAACACTAACCTACCTGCCCGATTAAGGGATCTGACATTTCATGCTCCGATTCGTAGAACGCCAGTTTTCTTTCTCCTGAATATGATGTCCTCCTCAGTAGTCCCCGCCCGGAGATCCGAATGGGGGACTATTTTACCTCCGGAATATTTTACCCAAGAGGATGCCATCATCATTTAACCATACAGTATAGCTGCATGCCCTCGGGAAAATTTATGGCTGTAGTTTCCCCTTGCTTTCAGCCGTTCGTAGTACCAGCACAGCAAGGCCGTTTTAGTTAGTGTTACAAGGCCAGATCAGTCAATCATCCAGACTGTTGCCCCTGCAACTACAGAAAAGGCTGATGCCCCTCTTCAGGAACCACACATTTGTCTGGCCTCTCAACAGATACCCCTCCGTTGTGGTTGCACCTATGGTATGGCTATCTGTATCACTGAGGCACGCAAGCCTCCCCACCAACGGCGAGGTCCATGGTTCATGGTCCATGGGGGGAGGGCATCTATAATAATAATAATAATAATAATAATAATAATAATTATTATTATTATTATTATTATAGGTACAAATAATACTGCAACCTAAATGCAATAGGACGATAACACTTTCGTTTATATCAGCTTGTATTATATTATTATTCTGTTATGGTCATTATTACTAGGATTATGAAAGTCATTACATCTCATCCAGTAATACCTATTTCTCATCGTAATTGGGACAAAGAAGAGCTGCAGCGGACCTGAGGATGCTGAGGTCTTCGGTACAAAGGATGCTGGAGGAACGAAAATGGCATCCCTTTAAGCTGGACCAACGCCAACAGCTATATGGAAACGATTTCCAAAATCGGGTATAGTTCTGCAGACGTCTCATACATAAAGTAGCTGTAAATCTGGATTTCATCAGGCAGATTTTATGGTGAAATGAATGCTATTTCGCCAATGACACCAATGCCAAACGACACAGTCTGCATTACTGGGCTCCTGCAAATCCTCACAGATTACAACCACATCCCATGCAGCTGCCCTGGGGTGCTAATGTATGGTGCAGCATTCTAGGAGACTACATCATTGGACCAGTTTATTTGGCTCCCCAACTAACTGGTCGGCTGTATTTGCAATTCCTACAGAATGAGCTGAATCTTGGGCATCTCCTAGAAGTCATCCCACTTCAGATTGCTGTGAGGAACTGGTTTCAGCACGATGGGGCACCACCCCATTAATGTAGAGGGTATAGGGAATATCTAAATAATGTATACCCCTAACAGTGGATTGGTCGTGGTGGTTACATACGATGGCAAGCAAGATCGCCTGATTTAAAGCCCTTGAATTTTTTCTTATGGGGTTGTATCAAAGCCATGGTTTACGAAACGGAACCAGAAAATGTAGATATGTTAAAAGAACAAATATGTCATGATTGCACTTCAATCTCTGCAGAAATGTTAAGAGGTGTCCATGCTAATATCGAGAGACACTTGCATCAATGCATCCAACAAGGGGGACATGCATTTGAACATTTGTATTATGAATAATGGAATTATAAAGATCTGTCAGTCTATGATATTTAAAGGAACATCATTATATTCATCGTTCTATTGCAGTCAGAGGTATTACAGCGTTTCGTAATACTGCCAGTTGTGAAGCACGAATTGGTGTTAATAAATTAGCTGTCATATGTTGCTATGCCTTAAAACAGATAATTAATACTCTTTGGCCCATGTGAATATTATTTTTTTGGTCAGGGTCAATCATTCTTCTACACAAACACCTTTCTCAAGCTGAGGAATCGAACCCGGCAGGCTTCTTACAGAAAGCGAGGTTTCTAGAGACAAGCTATAGGACTAGTTACAGCTGTAAAGTGTTTATTTTCAAGCGCTGGTCTTAGGTTTAGCAGGGTCTCATCTCTGTTGGTATAGAGTCTGTTTTACTGTTCTGGTTAGGCAGTCCTTTTGGCGACTGTTGTATCCAGGATTAACTAATGTCACCAGAGGACTGCGTGCGTGGGCCACCTGCACACATACGCAAATGTGGACATGTGTGACATGTGCTATGAATTCAAGTGCTGTTAACCAGAATAATAAATATTATATCGCAAATTGTGACCTTCCTTTTTTTCCATAAAATTGAAGTGGGAAATTAAAAAGTGGTGGCACATCACTTAGCATTATTTATTTTCTGACACTAAAGTCTTTAGCATCAAAACATTGAGATAAAAAGGTGTTACCAATTGCAATAGGGAGCAAACATGAAGAATGGACCTGAGAAGAAATGATTAATGTGTTCTGCAAATAATTATATGAATGTTAAATGGAACTGAGCTAAACTGGTGAAATACGAAAAGAAGCTAGGTGATACCATTATCCTGTCATTCACATGCACACATCCATTTTGATGTAAGGGTCGCAACAGAGTAATCCTACAGTAAATGCTGGTCTCTGCCAGTTAGTTATTCTTCATTTAAGCAGCTGGAAATAGTGTTGATTGCTGTCAAACACTTGGGAGCTGCTGTGGATGGGTGTGTTGAGTGGGCTACCAAAGAGCCACATATTGGAGATAACTAAAGTATCTCAAGTACTGCCCTCTCCTGTGGACTATGTCTCCTCTCCAGGAAATGTAGGACCTATTACCACCCATCGGCTTCATTATGAGAGTCATGTAACTGGTAGGTCGAGGGAGTAGAAACCAGAGAGAGCTCATCCCTCTGACCAACAAGTCTGAATTACTGTCTACACCTGAAAATGAAACTGAGCTAGTGTGACACATTTCACCTATTGGGAACCCTGCTGTGTCTTGGGTACCAGCAAAGAAAACTTAAAAGAGAAGGGATCTGTTAATTATGGATGAATGGTTCCCATTAGCGAAATGGCAAAGTGTAAGAAGTATCACACTTTGCGCTCAATGTATCCGCCTGAAAGCCTTATTCGGCATGTTGAAGAAACTATTCTGGCAGTGATTGAGGAACAGGGTGCAACCAGCTGCAGTTGTGGTTCACGTCAGAACAAACAAAGCCTATCACTTGAGCTCTGAGGTCTAACTTGGATGATTGCAGCGACTAGCAGAGAAGGCTGAGAAGGCCAGTTTTGTTCACACAAGTTCGTCAAAGTACATTATCTGCTGCACTATCACCAGAACCAATAGTGGCTCTCTGGTTCTGAGTAGAGTGGAAAACTTGAACCAGAGCCTTCTAAGGTTCTGGACAATTTTGTAATGTCCCCAAGGTATTACTATAAGACCAAAATAAGCACTCCCGCAACCTCACAGATAAGATTGGGAAAATCTTAGTACACAACTGCTGAAGGTTTCACAATGAAGTCCCAAGTGCTTGAATTGCTAAAAAGCATTGGAGTTCACATCTTATCAGTTACAGAAAGTTGGCTAAAACCTGAAATTAATGCCAGTAAGGTTTTTGGTGTAAATTTAAGTGTACTCCAAAAGGATAGTCCGCAGCTCGTGGTCGTGCGGTAGCGTTCTCGCTTCCCACGCCCGGGTTCCCGGGTTCGATTCCCGGCGGGGTCAGGGATTTTCTCTGCCTCGTGATGACTGGGTGTTGTGTGCTGTCCTGAGGTTAGTTAGGTTTAAGTAGTTCTAAGTTCTAGGGGACTGATGACCATAGCTGTTAAGTCCCATAGTGCTCAGAACCATTTGAACCAAAAGGATAGGTTAATGGGAAATGGAGGCGGTGTATTCATTGCAGTGGACAAGAAATGCAAATCCACCAAGACGGTAACCGGTGCTGTATGCACCAAAAACTTCAGTCAAAGGGAACTAGAACAAACAGAAGAGAATACATGTTTAGTTAATCGAATATAGAGGCAGTAAGTCTGGGTAGGAGCGCGTAGAGGAGCTGTGGCTCAAGTTTAGTGGCATTGTTGACCAAGTATTGGGTAGATATGTATCTAGCAGAACAGTTCATGGCGGGAATGAACCTCCATGGTATACGGTGACTGTAAAGAATCTTCTAAGGAAACAGTGACTACTGGACATGTAAGTGAAACAAAACGTAGAGCCATAGTAGAGACACGCTAAATGAACATGTTTGACTCTCAAAAGAGCAATATGTGAATCCTTCAACGACTACTAAAACAGAGACTCATAGAAAGGTTGCTCACAAAACTTGTGCCGTAACATGCTTCTGATCTCAAGGAAGTCATAGTCGGAAGACACTTATCCCCATCTTCTTTCTGGTACTCAGATAGTGTGCAAATGAAGCCCTCCTCCTTCACTTCCTTAATACTGCATATCAATCCATTGACTTCAGGGCTGAACCTCTGCAGCACCTGCCTGCTTGTGGATTGATGTAAAAACGAGCAACTGATCTGTTCTTTCCATTAAGCCATATCTGCTGAAGCACTGCGCCATGCTGCACACAGATGTGTGATGGACAGCAGCGCAATATGGTGAAGAGCAGTGCAGACTGAAGCAGAGTGTTCATAAGTGCACAGAAATCTTCTGCCACGCTGCGCTGAACCCCTTTTTTCTCTTTTCTTCGTTTGTGCAACACAGTGCGGTCTGTGTGGGCACAGCTTCACACAAATGAGTAAGAGAAATCAAATACTTTGACCTACATCTGCGTATATACTCCAAAAGGCACTAACTGGTGCATAGTGGATGGTACCTTGTACTACTACTAGCCATTTCGCTCCCTATTCCACCCGCTAATGGAACAAGGGAGAAACAACTGTCTATGTACCTGCATATGAGCCCTAATTTTTCTTATCTCCTCTTCATGGTCCTTATGCAAAATTTACGGTGGTAGCAGTAGAAGCGTTCTTCAGTCAGCTGCAAACGCTGGTCCTTTAAATTTTCTCAATAGTGTTTCTTGAAAAGAACGTCATTTTCCTTCCAGGGATCCCTACTGGAGCTCACAAAGCGTCTTTGTAACATACGCATGTTGATCAGACCTACCAGCAACAAATCTAGCAACACATGTCTGAATGTCTTTGGTATCTTCCTTTAATCTGATCTAGTGGGGATCATGAACAATAGAGAAGTACTCAAGAATGGGACACACTAGTTTTCTGTACTGGGTCTCCTTTACAGTTGAGCTACATCAGTCATGTGGCTTAATCAGTATGAGCCCAAGCTGGATTACTGCCTGATTTTTGATGATATCTTCATGCAACTTTGCCTGATTTCTATCCCCACTCCTTCCCCAATCCCTCTGACATCAAGGGCCAATCGACCTTCTATAAAATGTCAGGAAATTAAAAAATTAGCAGGAATCTGAAAAATACAGGATGGTGGATCTAGGTGACTTGTCCTGCTGAATTTTCCATAGTCTATGACGTCACAGATCACTTGTGCTAAGATTCTAATTGTAAATGTAAATTGATAGGAACTTTAAAAAATATCGGATGGGAAATTCAATCTGACACTCCCAGCTTGCAGCAACTGCTCTATAATCAACTTAGCCACGCGATTTCTATGATGAGCCAGTCTACACACTTTATTCAGACTGGCTGACTTGGCGTTATGTTTCATGAACTGTAGTTTTTCTGATAGTGCACTATCGGATCTGCACATGGGGATTAAGTGGAGTGGGAGAAACGCACACAACTAGTCCATAGGCACCGAAGGAGCAATGTACTTGACTGACCTGTACAAGAGCTGATGAATCTGTTGCATGTATGTGAGTGTCTGCTGCAGCGTGTTCCACGTCCAATGATCTGTTTCTAAAGAAGGAAGCAAAATGGTGAGGCCTCTCTCGAATGAGGTGTTCCATGTATGTACGTGCAGTAGCGGGCTCATCTGCTGACGAGCGAATTTTGTCACTTATTGTGAGGTTTTCTTCCCATAGGAGAAGCGTTTCCTGTCGATAGCGTTTGTACGTGTCAACTGAATTGACTGTTTGCGAACTGAGGTCTGTGGTCGTTGCGTGCATGACAGACGGTGGATTGCCGATAAATCCAGTGACAGATCTTCTGCTACTGTGATGCAAAAGAGTTCCAAGAGACCAATCGGGAGAGAAGTGAAAATGCTGTAGAAAGTCAGCCCCCATTACTGGCTCATTGACAAAAACCATGAAACATTTCCAACACAACTTGTCTTCCAGACTGAAGTTAAGATTCGACGTGTGGTTCCATACACTGTCATGTGTGAATTGTTTGCTGCACGAAGTTGGAAGGCAAATAAAGTTTTTTTTTGCTGGTTGTTGATCACCTGGAGTAATGCTCTCACAGACCACATGTCAAAGAGAAAATATTGACTGAAAATGTTGTCCAAGACATTATGTCTGTTGCACAAAGATGGCGTGCAACGAGACTAATTCATATGTCGAGCGGTAGGCGACCTGAATCGGTGGGACAATCATTCTTCCTGTTTGGATGGTCACAGTATGTCTTGCAGTTGTGAACTTTATTGCCAAAACGAGCGCAAAATCAGCAGCAGACAGAATGTTGTTGCCAGCCAGCTCTCTATTTGTTTTGGACAGGTGACAGTTGTTGGCCACACGTGTGACAGTGACATAATCTGCCAAGGTGTCCATGAGTGTTCGGTGCTGTTCAGCAGCTGGTTGCCATGAGTTAAGGCCTATACACTGGCTGATGCATGGCTGGTCATTGTTGTTTAGTGGCTTAATGCATTGTCTATCTGCTAAAATTAATCTTCTCTCCAATGGTTCATGCTCATGTGAGATCATTGATAACTGCAAGTGAGTAGATCCATAAAATGTGATTTGGCTTGAGTGTTGTGTCTGTTAAACATCAGAGGTGTCTCCAAAGTTGAGAAGGCGTTTTTGGGCCTAAATGTTGGTCGTAGAAAATTTCAGATAGCTGCTGTTCTGGTATTCGGGCGAGGTGATGAATGAGTGCAGTCATTTGTTGATAGCCAGGGGAAACAACATGACATTTCTAATGAGGTGAGCATGCTTGCTGAGGTGGCACAGTAAAGTGACACAATTTGAACTGTCATAAATAAATGCCATCGTTGTGGAAAATACATTCATTGCCAGTGAACCACATGTTTGGTTGTTCGTGGTGGAAGAGTGGTGGCTTGGGTGATGAATTAAACCACGCAGGGCTGCCATGAAATTTCTGAGGCCCACATAGTACTGTATTTGGACAGAGGGCGATGACGGATGACGTGGGGTGCAGGTAAAGTCCGGGAGAGTGTCCATGTATGGCCCAAACAGATGGGCTGCGAATCGCAATGCGAGTGTGTTTGGCAACATTGTACTCAACATGGAAGGCGGAACATGATTGAACATCATCAGTCTGTGTATGTCCTTGGTAGTTTGTTGAGAAGCGGCTTTCATATCCATAGTTACACTCAAGATAAGCAATTGGTACACATTGTTTGAGTACATCTACATCTACATCTACATCTACATCATACTCCGCTAGCCACCTAATGGAGCGTGGCGGAGGAAGGTATACGGCATCGTATGTTTACAGTCACCTCCCATGTCCGCCCCCGATACCTGAGTGGTCAGCGTGACAGAATGTCAATCCTAAGGGCCCGGGTTCAATTCCCGGCTGGGTCAGAGATTTTCTCTGCTCAGGGACTGGGTGTTGTGTCGTCCTAATCATCATCATTTCATCCCCATCGACGTGCGAGTCGCCGAAGTGGCGTCAGATCGAAAGACTTGCACCCAGCGAATGGTCTACCCGACGGGAGGCCCTACTCACACGACATTTACATTTTCACCTCCCATAAACTGCAGGTTTAGAGTTACCGCCTTGTAACTTTCTGGATGCATTCAGATAAGACGAATTTGATGGCTAAAGTATCAATGTGAGCATTCTTTAAACCACTGTAGCACGATTTGAGCCTTATACCATAGTCAATTATAAGGGTGTTTGTGTGGGGAAACGCGTTATAATAGTTCATACAGACATGCGATTGGTACAGAGCAGTTGGCAGACTATTAACGGTTGTTGTAGTAACACATTCATTCTATAGATTCAGACAGTAGATCCTATGGCAAATTCAATAAGACACTAGCAGTAGATTCATACTATAGATGTAAATAGGCTCCCAACTAACTAATAACAATAGTAGAGATTCACATCATAGAATCTCAACTAGCTATAACGACCATGCACTGCCACAGGGCAGTATTATTCTTTAACTAACTGATTTCACTATAGGTGCTCTTTGGAGCGAAAGAAAAAAGCGATAAATTGCGAGGCTAGCACTGTATTTTAAGCGATTTTTAAGCAATTACTCACGTAAACTGTGTGTCACATTTCCAGCAAATTTCTGAATGGTGGCAGTCGAGAAATCTGAAGATGTGAGCAACATTTGAAAGGTTTTCATATTTGCAATCAATTGGTGGGGTACTGGGACTTCTGTTTATGAACTTACATGCTTCCACAGGATTTCTGAATCATTTTCAGATGAATACTCATATGATTCTTTCAACAGGAGACCTTGTGCAGGAGGTCTTTTCTTTGTCGTGATGGCGAGTGTCAGGACATGTGATATGAAATGACCGTGTGTGCGGCTGTGGAGAAATTTTGCAAGCCTGCTAGGTTATAGGACACAAAAATTTGTTCAGCTGCAGTGAAATACTTTCAACAATCATCGACCTTAAGAGTGATTCAAGGTTGTGGAGAGTTTTATTTTTCGAATGCTACTCTGAAATATTTCTGTTGAAGTTTGGACTTTGAATATTTTATGTGAAGTGGGAACATGATAAGAAATTGAACAATTTGCGCATTGCATGTTGGAGATTAAGCTACACTTCTCATAATATAACTACATATTACTGTAGAATTGCAGGAAAATGCCCCATTGTACAGTGAAATTGTAACAAATAGTCCTACATTACGATGAAATTATAACAAATTGCCTGATGTTTCAGCAAAAACTGTAACAAAATACCATATTTTATAGTAAAATTGTAACAAAATCACCCCATGTTACAGAAAAACTGTAACTAATTACCCCATGTTACAGCAAAAATTGTTACAAAATGCCTCATTTTAAAATAAAATTGAAACAAAATATCCCATGTTACAGTGAAATTGTAACAAATTACCACATATTAGAGCAAAATTTTAACAAAAGATCCATGATGCAATGAAATTGCAATAAAACACCTTATGGTGGTGGTGGTTAGTGTTTAACGTCCCGTCGACAACGAGGTCATTAGAGACGGAGCACAAGCTCTGGTTAGGGAAGGATTGGGAAGGAAATCGGCCGTGCCCTTTCAAAGGAACCATCCTGGCATTTGCCTCAAACGATTTAGGGAAATCACGGAAAACCTAAATCAGGATGGCTGGAGACGGGATTGAATCGTCGTCCTCCCGAATGCGAGTCCAGTGTGCTAACCACTAAAACACCTTATGCTACAGTGAAAATTCTAGCAAATCATCCAATACACCACGATGTTACAGCAGAATTCACTGACTGTCTGCAAGTAGTAGTATTCAAAAAGAACTTTGGAGCAAACCACAGATCCAGCATGACAGGTTGGTACAAGTTCTACGTCACTCACATAGCAATAGTTCTGATATAGAGGTTATTAAAAGATATGATGTTACAGATTTTGCAAGTGTTCAGTGCTGTTACTAAATATCTCTTAGCTACAACTCTTTTGTATCCTACTTAGTTTTTCTATGATGCTGCTGTGGAAGTAGGGCACTTGCGCTAAGTTTAAAATCCAAGATGGTAATCCAAGATATCTGTTCTATGATATCACAAACCAAGACAGTGATCCAGTACGTCAATGATGATATCAGAATCCATAAAGGCTGACCTGAGGATATATGCACAGCTGGCAACATTACTAGCCAAAATAACTTTTCAAATTTCCTTGGCAGTACAGCTGCCTACCCCAACAACTGATTCTCAGGGTCAAAGCTTAACAGTAATCAAGTGGACTGCTGCTGTTCAATTATTATTCACAATGATTCAATGTGGTCGCATTGTGCCTCCGGCAGTGCCCCAACCTTCAGTCTCCTCCCTCCTGTAACACCTGTAATCTCCCACACCCCACATACTCCCAAAAATGTAAAGCCCGACCCCCTCCCACCACTCCTGCACTCACCGTCCCTGTCCGCCCTCTGGACGCCCCCATCCCTCCTGGCAATTCCCTTCGTCCCCCCCCCCCCCCCCCACCACTGAGGACATCATCAGGTTCCTCACCATCGTTCTCCAAAATGTCCACCCTTTCCAGCGCCCTCACACCCTCCAGAAGATATCCCTCGCTGCCCATTCCATCTTCCACCTCAAAATGTATGCCACCTACTCCCACAACCAGGCCCATTTTACCTTCTCCCGTCTCGACACCCTCGTCTAAATCCCTGTCATGGCGCGACAGCACCATATCCTGATCAACAACATCCGTTCCTCTCCCACCAACAAGAACCTCTTCATGCACACCATCACCACCCACCCCGTGGATGCCTTCCTCCTCAATGAAACCTTTCATCAGCCTCACCACACCATACACACCTCGCCCCCCCTCCTTCACTGCTCCGACAATCCCTTCCCGATCGCACGTGGCGGAGTTGCCATTGGTCACCACCGCCAGATCTCCATTTGGCTCCAACCTCTCCTTCCCGATCCCACTGAACACCTGATCCTTAGTCTCTTCTTCCCTGGCCTTACCATCACCTGCGCCACCATCTATGTTCGCCCTAACGCCCCTATTCCTTTTGACTTCCTCTCCCACATTGACCATACCTTCTCCTCATACGTGATCGCCGCCGACCTCAACATCCATAGTGGTTCCACCGCCCAGTTACAGCGGTGGCATTGGTTCCTCTCCTCCCTCCAAGGCAACCTCGTCCACACTCCCCAGCACACCTGCCCTGAATCCAAATCCACTCCTGATGTCGTCCTCCCCTCCCCTAACCTCCTTGGTCGCATAGCGATGGATGTCCTGGACCCCATTGGTAGTGACCATCTCCCTGTCCTCCTCCCCGTTTCAGATGGTCGTCGCCCCCACCCCATCCCTCATAATGAACCTCCCCCAGAAGTACGTCCATGATTATTCCCGTGCCGAATGGAATGCCTACTGGGATACCCTATCTACCCAGGTCGATGGCCACCCCTTCCCCTTCCGCCACCCTGATGATATTACCCATGCCGCCTCCTTTCTCCAGCAGACCTTGTCTGAGACTGTGGAGGCCCACGTCCCTTCTGTCACCATCCACCCCCACCGTCCTACTTTACCCCCACAGGCCGTCCTCCTCCTCCATGAATCCCGCCATCTCTACCGTGCCTTCCTCCACACGTGTGACCCAGACACACTGCAACGCCACCAGCAACTCCAGTGACACATCCGTAACTAGCTCGCAGTTAAGAAATGCCGGGACTGGCGACAGACATGCACCCGTTTAAACGCTACACTTCCTATAAACTCGTCCAAGTTCTGGTCAGCCTTCCGCCACCTTACCGGATCTAAACTCCCCCCCCCCCCCCCATACTATCCTCTCCTTCATGACAACCAACCCTTCCATGACAACCTTAGTAAGGCCAATCACTTTGTCTCCTACCTCTCCAATGTCTTTACCATCCCCGACGATCCCCAGTTCGATTACTCCCTCTTCCCAGCTGTCCGCAATCGAACTGACACCTCTGTCCCACCCCTCGCACCTGGTTTCCAGTACTTGGACAACATTGCACACACCGAACTCAATGCCCCTAACACTACACAGAATCTCATCGCTACACTCCGCACGAAATGCAACACCCCTCCAGGTCAGAATCGTGTCACCTATCGCCACCTTCGTGAAGCTTCTGCCTCTTTCCTCTCCAACCTGGCCAGGCTCTACAATGTAGTCCTGTCCACCGGCTACTACCCCGACCTGTGGAAAATCTCCCATATCCTGATGTTCCTTAAACCCGGTAAACCGCTGTCTGCTGTCTCCTCCTACCATTGCATCAGCCTTACCTCGATCTTCAGCAAGGTCCTGGAATCCATCCTAACCCAACACATCCACCAGCATCTCCACCAGCACCGCCTCCTTCCCGTTACCCAGTGTGGCTTTCAACCGTCCTTCTCTTCCGACGACCGTCTCCTTCACTTCACTCATCTCCTCTCCGAACAGCTCAATTCCCGTCGCTCTGCTATCTTCCTCTCCCTTGACCTTGAATGAGCCTATGACCACATGTGGCATTCCGGTCTCCTCTTCAAGCTACAAACCTTCGCCCTTCCTATTAACTATGTCCGTCTGATCAGCTCCTTTCTTTCCCAACGTCCTTCCTACGTCACCAACCACAACACGGATTCCTACACCTTTTTCCCCTCCGCCGGTGTGCCCCAAGGTTCCGTTCTCTCCCCTCTTCTGTACCTTTTGTATACGGCGGACATGCCGCCGCCTTCACCCCCCATCCACCTTCTTCAGTACACCGATGACACCGCCTTCCTTGCCCTTGCCCCCACCCTGCAGCGCTCCCAACACCTTCTCCAATCCCATCTTGACCGGTTCACCACTTGGTGCAACCAGTGGTTGCTTAAGGTCAATCCTTCCCAAACCCAGGCGATCATTGTAGGCAAAACCACCCCTTCCTTCCGCCTCCTCGATTTCTACGTCACCATCTATGGCTGTCCTATCACCCTCACCCCTACCCTTAAGTACCTTGGTGTCACCCTCGACCGTCGCCTCTCCTGGACCCCCCACCTTCGAACAATCCAAGTCAAGGCACGCTCCCGACTCTGTCTCCTTAAGCTCCTTTCTGGCGGTACATGGGGTTTGGACCCCTCCACCATCCTCCATACCTATAAATCCCTCAATCACCCTATCCTTTGCTACGCTCACCCTGCCTGGATCTCCGCTCCCCCTACCTTTTACAAATCCCTTCAGATCCTAGAACGCCATGCTCTTCATCTCGCCTATTGCATCCATCTCCCCTCCCCCATGCGGAACCTGTACGACCTTATTCCGTTCCCCCACCACCTCCTTTTCCTCGAATGGATACAGATCCTCTACACCTCCCGTAAACTCGATCCTCCTCACCCGCTGGTCTCTCCCATCCTCTCCCGCCCCGTCCGCTGCCGTGCCTGTATTTCCACGTCCCACCTGCTCTTCATCTCTCCACTCTCCATACCCTCTCCCAAGGTGGCTTCCGCCAGCTCCCCCTCGCTGATGATGCCCTCCTCCCCTCCATCTACCCCTCCTATCAACTTTGATCTGCCCCTCCCACTTCCTGTGTCCTTTCCTTAAGGCACCCTCTCTACCTTCTCTCTCCTGCCCTCCATCCTCCCTTCCTCCCCCCCTCCACCCCCGGGCTTCCCCACCCCCTCCTACCTTCATTCCTCCCCCCCAAATCCCCTGCCATTGGCATTTCTGCTCTCCTCTCTCCCTCCTCCACCACCTTCCTCCACTCTAGGCAGTTCTCCGGACTCGCACACGCTAAGTGGACATTTGTGCGCCGGAGATCATCGCCATCAGTTTAGTGTCTGTGCCGTCGTGATTGTGCTTTAGTGTTTTTCGCCGCCATGCTCCTCGTTCACTTGTACCGTCTCGTTCGTCAGTGTTTGTGTGCAGTGCCGACTGTGTTTTCGTGTGCTTTCATCGTGTGTGAATGGCTTCATGTCTTTTATTTATTGTATCTCCAGTTTTTTAACCTACGATTTGTTACTTTTCTGTCTTCTTTTTCTCAATTATTGTGGCTCTTGTGGCTGAGGAGCAGAGTAGATGTAATCCGCTGCCAGCCCGCCATTGTATAAGGTGCACAAATAACAATAAAGGAAAAAAATATTTTCCTCTGGCAGTTATCGTTACTGGCTCACAGTTCTCGTTCTCTGGCCTTTATCGGGCTACCACTACAGGTAACCTGGAAGTTGGTAACGGAATAACTGCGTGTCTGTGTTCCTAGCACAGTGACACCAGTCTTAGACCCCGGTGATATTTCCAGACAGGGTAGTTACTGGAGCAAACAAATATTTTCATACTTCTTCGGAAATAGCCGCTGGCCATCGCAAATGACAAATAACATGTCAGAAAGTACAACATAATACATTTGAATATAATAATTATTATCCTCATCATTTATCAGGAGATTGTCAAAATATGTAAATATATTACAGTAACTGCTAATATTTACAGAATTGATACACTGTCAGCATAAAACAGAGTTATGCACTTTTAATAAATTTATGATACACAGAATACCCGATCTTGACTGTTGCGACCAAGTGCTGTCAAAACAGAAATATAGCAGGATTTTTACTTAAGCTGGTCTATCAGCCTCTGTTAAGATATTGACCTACAGAGTAGAAGGAGGGGTCAATGAAAGCGTCCGATTCCACCTGTCTGCTTTGACATAAAGGTGTTGTGGTGTGTGAATGTCATTACGGCACAGTGTTTATGAATTGGTTTTTGCGTGTGTGTGTGTGGGGGGGGGGGCGGGGGGGGAAGGCTGGCCGATCTGGTTTGCAGTGCCGGAATTTGCTGGTGGTAATTAATTTTTTTTTTCTAGTTGTGATGTTTTGTGTATTTATGGAGTATTGAATGTGTTTTAATTTGTGTAGGGATGTTTGATTTGTGGATTTTTGGGGTTGTGGTTTTATTTTTCGGAGTTGTAGGTGTTGGTTTTTTGGCATCAGTAGTTGTGGTGGACTTATATAGTTCACTGGAAATGACCAATTCCCATTTTCATAGTTGTAGGTGTTGATGTTTTGGTATCGTCATCTGAGGTTGACCTATGTAGGTCAAGGGAAATGTCCGATTCCAATTTTCGTACTTTTAGTTGTGGGTATTGGTGTTTTGGTATGGTCACCTATGGTTGACCTGTATTGTTCAAGGGAAGTGTCCGATTCCTGCAGATTTTTGTTGGTGTAGCGGAATGCTGTATTTTTTTTTTCTTTTTGTTTTTCATTTTGTGTTTTGGGATAATGGTGTTTCTTTTCTGGCTTGTCCTCATCCTAAAACCCCCAACTTCCTGCAGTTCTCCCATTGGTTTGATTGTATATTTGGTGGGAGATGTTATTGTATTATTTATATGTATCTTCGTGTTTGTTGCCATGTGTATTTAGTGACGTCATAGACACACTTAAAATAGCCATTTCCGGCATATTGATGACGTCCTGGGTCAAAGAAGATGGGTGGGATCAGACACTTCTGTATCAAAAAGTCTTTCAAACACTCTGTAAACCGTGCTTTATCTGAAACCAAGTTTTTAATGGTTGCGGACTTGCTGGCAGTTTGTTGAAAATGTATGTTCCTGAATGTTGGACCCTTTTTGGACCAAGGTCTTTATGTAGACTGCTGTTCCTATTTCTAGTACAGATATTATGTATTAGGCTATTGGTTGGAAATGCTCGTAACAAATTTCATTGAGGAATAAATATACTAGAAAGCAGTGCTTAGAATATAAATTTCCTTAAACAGGTTCCTACATGATGTTCTTGAATTTATACCACAAACGATTTTTATTACACGCTTGTACATGCGAAAACTTTTGCTCCGTTTGATGAGTTACCACAGAATGTGATCCCTTATGAAATAATAGAATGAAAATATGTAAGCTTTTCTATATTTATGCCTCCTACATCTAACATCATTCTCACTGTAAAAACAGACTTGTTTAGGCGATTCACCAATTCTGTGATATGCCGTTCCCATCTGAATTCATTATCGAGTTGTAGTCCCAGAAATCTAACACTGTCAACCTTTTCTATCTGCATGTCTTCGTATGTTATGAACATGCTGTAGCTGGAGAAATCGGGCAGTTTCCAAATCTCACATAAAACTTGGATTAGCGTACTCACACTTTCCCCAATAGGACTATCTTGTACAGGACAGGAGTAAACGAATCTGTCACATTACCTATATTTTTGGTTGCATTACAAGGCTGTACACTTATTCTATTAAGTGAGCAGCACAAGAAATTAAGCTTCGAATTTAACCTACAGTATTCAGTTTACATATTACTTCGTACTTAAAAACGCACGTTGTTAACATTTTACTTAAACAGTGCTGTGGCGAAGTTCTGTGTACTTTCTGTTGCAGTTGCGAAGATAATATTTTTATAGCGACCGATAACCTACATACATATAATATGAAACACTAATAATCGTTCTAACATCAACTAAAATGTACCCGGAGTTAATTGGCTCAGGTTAAGACACGATTCATGTGACATTCCTGCCATTTCACACTACTCGCAGTTATACTGATAACTAAACTGATGGATTCCAACTATGTCGTTATTTAACTGTAGCCCCGTCGGAGTATACGGTATTCGCTAGCGAAAAATAACTTGACAGTTATTAATAACCGTTAAAAATAACGGTTATCAAAGAATAACTGGAACTGTGATAACTGTTACTCCAGAATAACCGTTTGGCCCACCTCTACCACAGTCTATATGCACCTGGCGCGCCAACGTCCGAGGGCTCCACCGCGGTCATTTCCGATGCGGTTCTCCTCTTGCTACCTGCGAAGGTCGTTCGCTGCAGTACGGGAAGCCAGGATCCATTTACCTTAAGGCTTTCCTCTTTCTTGTTGAAACTGTCCGCGTGTTTTTGTATTTCTACAGCTTCTCTGAACAAGCGCGTCTGATAGTGCTTCTCTACAGCCAGAACTTCCGTGTCGGCGAATTTTATTACGTGGTCGGTCTCACTCAGTGCGTGCTCTGCTACGGCCGATTTCTCCACCTGCCCCAACCTGCAATGTCGCTTATGCTCTTTGATCCTGGTGTTAATTGATCTTCCAGTCATTCCGATATAAACTTTTCCGCATGTGCATGGTATACGGCATATTCCCGACATTGTAATTGGGTCCCTTTTTCTCCTTCGCCGATCTAAGACACTCTTTGATCTTCTTTGTCGGTTTGAAAATCGTCTTTACGCCGTGTTTGCGCAATATACGGCCGATACTGTCCGTCACTCTGGGAATGTATGGCAGAAAGGCGGTACCCGACATTTCCTTTTCTGATTCCTTACTTCGCCCATCGTTTGGCTCTGTTACACTTCTAATGTAATTTGTGGAGTACCTATTGCTCCTCAGAACACTTTCCAGGTGTTGTATTTCTCGTCTGAGGTGCTGCGGCTCACATATTCTTCCTGCTCTCTTTACGAGCGTATTAATCATACCTCTTTTCTGGCTCGGGTGGTGGTTTGATAGTTTGTGCAGGTATCGGTCCATGTCGGTTTTCGATACACGCTGTGTCCCAGGTTTTCGCGGTCCCTTGTGACCAGCACATCTAGAAATGGCAGTTTCTTGTCCTTTTCTACTTCCACGGTAAATTTACGTTGGCATGGAGGCTGTTCAAGTGTCTTAGGAAGTCACCGAACTGTTCTTCACCATGGCTACACACCACGAAAGTATCATCGACGTACCTGTATCACACCTTAGGTTTGCAAGCCGCCAAGTCGAGTGCCTGTGCTTCGAATTGTTCCATGACGAAGTTGGCCACCACTGGACTAAGAGGAATACCCATGGCGACGCCTTCCAGCTGTTCGTAGGAATCGCCATTCCACCTGAAATAGCTCGTGGTGAGACATGCATGTAAGAGCTTTTTGATGTCTTGCGGGAAAATGGAACCGATGTACTCCAGAGCGTCACTCGATGGCACTTTCGTAAACAACGAAACAACGTCAAAGCTGACAAGAATGTCGTTTGGTGCAGGTTTCAGTTTCTTCAGCTTCCCAATGAAATGTCCTGAGTCCTTTATGAATGTGTCGGTCTTCCCCACGTGCGGCTGGAACAGAGAGGCCAAGTGTTTTGCCAGTTTATACGTCGGTGAGCCAGGAGCGCTAACGATCGGTCTCAATGGACGTTGTTCTTATGGATCTCGGGTAATCCATACAGCCGAGATGGTAGGGCTTCTGTGTTGCGCAGGTTTCTCTGTATGTCTGCCGGCAGAGAAGACGCCTTGTTTAATCGATTCGTATTCCGTGTGATACTCTGCTTCGGATCTGCGCGTAGTTTTCGGTAAGTCGTCGGATCTAATAGGTCTCGGATCTTTTGCTCGTAATCTTCGGTCTTCATTACGACGGTCGCATTCCCCTTATCGGCAGGCGGTACCAATATACTCTTGTCGGCGTTGAGATTCTTAATGGCTTGTACCTCTTCTTTCTTCAGGTTGCAAGCTGGTGGTTTTGCTCGGCGCGGTATCCTTGCTGTGTCAATGCGTATTTCTTCTGCCCTTTCACAAGGAAGGGTCCGAATGGCTGCTTCGGTGTTGGCAATGATGTCCTCCATAGGTATAGTTCTCGGGATGATAGCGAAATTCCCTCCTTTTTGAAGAACACACTTCCTCTTCGGTCAATTGTCGTTCAGTGAGGTTGACCACTGTGTGTGACATGTCGGGAATCGCCTTGTCGGTCCGCTTCCGGCATCTTTCAAACTTTTTATTCTGTCGCTCGGTGCAGCGCCCGAGTTCGTTCTGCATGCTCCTGTGAGTGATGCTGTCGATCTTGTCCCAGTCGTCTCGATGCATTCTGCTACTTAGTTGATAGAAAATGTCCAGAGGTTTCTGATCCGTTTTTGCCAAGTCTCTCAGTGTTGTATGAATTCGCTCACGAAGAGAAGCTCGTTCCATTCTGTCGTAGATAAGATGTGCTTGGGCGGTGGTGAATAGGAGCTTACATCTCAACAACTTCGGTGTAGCACATTCATCTCGGCACCGTGACAGAAACGTGAGAGAGAACATCAATCGCACTTTCTTCTTCCGTCGTTGGTCAAGGCGTCGGTACAATTTGCAAATCTCCTCCCCGTAGAGGTGTAATACAAAATTGTTAAGGCTTTTGTGGCCACTTGTTGACAAACTGCCTATTGGCTCCTGTCTCAGGTTCTTCAGCCGACTTTTATCTAATGATTTTAGTGACGTTTCGCCAGCACGAGTGGCTGGCATTGTCAAAACTTGACCCTTCGTTGTCGGTGGTGAACTGGAGCCGAGCTCGCGACCGCAGACTATATGTACACTTGAGAGCAAAAAAAGTGGGTCACTGCCGAATACAACCGACATAACGTAGCTGTGTTGCAGGTCCTCTAAACACCAAAGCCCCGTGGGGTACAGTCGTTTGACTACACACAATGGGTACCGCAAGAGACTGCTAGAGACCAAAGGTCTTTATGGCAGTCAGTCTAAGCATCAACTAATATCGTCATGCAAAACATATTAGAAAACACGTTCTTAGCGATGAGACACCCCATAACACTCATAAACTAACCTTAATTACAACAAGTGACATTCCTAAACTTCTGAGAAAACGGATTATTTTACATATATCGTACAGTAATCCTTAGTCAAAATTAAATACTTGAGGCAATATATGGAGTTACAAAGCTGTACGGCAATTGGAAAAAAGTTTTTCACCCTCGAAAAGGTTTTCCACCCGTGTGCTGATCGTTGCTAAACGGCAAGTGGCTCTGGAAACTGGAATTGGACGAACCAGTAAAAAAACGCGATTAACGGCAACAAGCACTCTACAGAAATCTCAACTTTAATAGCGAATCACCAGTAATATCATTGTTCTCGTAACACATCAACAGCTACGTGTACACAAATCTGAACTTTAAATGACATGACCAACGTCGTCGTTCTGGACCTGGATTCCAACCCAGCACCTCTACCCATTGCTAACTAATCTAAGCTTTGTTTGTGCCTTATTGAGACCCGATCATTAGGCATAAAGAGACGTGAAGTATAGACGTTTGCACCAGTATCAGTTATCAATTCAGATCCTGAAAATAAATGACGAAAATGTTCGTATTGAACTGGGAGTCCTGTCATAACAGTTACCTTCCTGGGAACTACCTCCAACGACGTTTAATATGGTGTCATTCACAAGGAACAAGGTATGCTCATGTTTAAAATTGAAATGCCATCATGTAAAGCTTGTGACAGGGATGCGAACCCAGCACCTAATAGAATTGTTAATGAAGTACGTAAAATCAGAAGTTACACATCAAATGTTTTCACCAATAACGAGATGTTGGAACCTTAAATGACGATAGAATTGTTTTTACCTGACTGAGATTCGAACCCAGCGTCTAGTGCCGTCGATTTCTAGCCTGGAACAGACGATAAACGGCTATTGTTGGCTCACCAGTAGTGAGATGTGCGCATGTTTAGCTAGGCATCAGGCGACGAAAAGTTCTGTGCTGAATGGAATTCAAACCCCGTACACGTGGTAATGAATACACTTTAACCATCAAATTCTCTTCCAATAATAGCTAGGAGTGGCATGTTTGTACTTTCAGTGATGTGATGGAAAATACTCTGCTGGCTAGAAGTTGAATCCACAACATATCGTCGTTGGTGATCACAACGAACACAACGTCAAACCCAAATCCGTTTTCGCCAGTAGGATGGAGAGGAACGTTTGAACTTGAAAAGATGTAAGGAAACGTTTGATCTTGTAATGTTGTGATAAAAAGTTCATCATGTGGGCGTGAGTTGAAACGAACACGTCACAGCTCACAACGCACGAAGAGACGTTGAAAATGCAACTATTTTTCACTAGTAGTTCGGAGTGCACATGCTAGTGCTTGAAATGAAATAATGAATATTTTGTGCTGATCAGGATTCGAAACCAGATAGGTGCCTTTCGAGGAGGCCTTGAAGAATTTGCAATCTTGGGGAACACAGTGAATCGAATTCGAATCCCACTCCAGCACCACAATTTTCAACTTTTCAGTTTCAAATAAAGTAAGAGCCTTGTGAACTTACATGACCATTGGTTCATTAATTGAAATACGTTTTCTAGTTTACGACGGCTTGCTGGTGACAGAGTCTCTGCCTTCCGGGGTTTCTCCATCTGTCACAGCTCAAACGAATGCCGCTCTGCCCCAGTCGGCAGCGAAGGGATGTTATCTCTACTGCGGACATTGAACTACGGAGCTTACTGGCGTTCTGCACTTGGCGTTACAAGGGGTGAAGGAGAGTTACTTGTGTGTGTTAAAACTCTACGCCTGACGTGAGATGTGAACCTACACGTTTTACACATCAATACAAGACTAATCCACCAGACCACAGAACACCCTGCCAAGCTCATAATTATGAATTGCAAAGTATTCATTTAGATGTAGAAGCAGATGTCAAGGGACGGGTTACAGGAAGGAGGGCTGGATCTAGGAATGGATAGAAGTGCAGAAGTGCAAAATATAAGCGTGAAATGCTTGCAAAGTATTGCTTACTTAGATGTGTGCCGCAGTTCGTTTTATCTTAGGACCGAGAGATAAGGAAGGACTGTTTTCAGAACGAAGAATGGGTTATAGGGAAGGGGAGATCAAAGAATACGGTTTCATAGGTGTTGAGAGGAATGATAGAGAGTAAAGACAGTAGCAATTAAAAGAGAAAATGTAGCGTCAATGGAAACCGCTAGATTTGTTTATACAGTTTTGGGGGAATGGAATAGAAGGGCACTTGCGACGATAGTGTCAGAGAGACAGAGACAGAGAGAGAGAGAGAGAGAGAGAGATAGTGAGAGAGAATAGAGGAGATATTAACAACGAGTAAACATAATACGAAATCGTTTGCGCATTGTGTGGAGGACGGAGGGTGTATTCATGGATGGAGGGGAAGAGAGAGATGTATTTGAAATAACAAAAACTACTGTGACAGAGTCCATCTATGCTGATTAGTTTGTAAGTATCTAGACAGGGTATAAATGAAATCAAAATAGAATATTTAAAAAACTGTATATTCAAAAGAAACCCACTTGAATTAAAAAGGCAGCTCAAAGGAAATCTAACCCATATTGTATCTTTTCTGTTGCCACGCGATCTTCCACTAGCTCCCAATGAGGAAAAATGACGAAAAAGAAGACATAAAAAATGGCTCTGAGCACTATGGGACTTAACTTCTAAGGTCATCAGTCCCCTAGAACTTAGAACTACTTAAACCTAACTAACCTAAGGACATCACACACATCCATGCCCGAAGCAGGATTCGAACCTGCGACCGTAGCGTTCACGCGGTTCCAGACTGTAGTGCCTAGAACCGTACGGCCACCGCGGCCGGCAAAGAAGACATAACAAAACATTTTAAGGACTCTAATATTTTATCCAGAATCCTTCATCATTATGTATTTCTGTCATTCATCATTATGTACCTCTATCATGCGTCTTGGCAATGAATTTATAAGTCGTCGGACGTAACAGCCTGAAGAAGCAACTTTCTCCCAGGCTTCCAGGACGCAGTCCCAAAGAGCGTCCGCAGTAGTTGGTTGGTTTCGTGGCCAGTTCTCTGTTAATGTTCTGGCGACCTCAGCGCACATGTTTTCCATGGGGTTCATATCAGCCGCCCGTGGCGGCCAGCTTATGACGTTGACGCCAATCGTGGAGAGCCACTGCTGAACAAATGCAGACTTGTGAATGGGAGAATGGTCCTCTTGCAATGTGACGTCCCCTTCTGCGTACAGCATTCGCACTGACGGAAGCATCACATTTTCCAGTATGTGGGCGTACTGTACGCTGTCCGGAGTTCCTTCTATCCCGTGAAGAATTCCCGCCCCTCTCGCAGAAATCCAACCCCAGCAGGTAACGGATAGCCGGCCAGTTCTTCTCGTCGTGGTTACATATTCACGTCGATGGCGAGTCCCCTGCGGCTTGTAAACGATTCGTGGACCCTCGTTACTGGTGGAAAACACCTTCTCATCAGTGAAAATGACGTTGTCCCACGACGCCCTCAGATGGAGCTCCGCAAATGCTAGCCGGTATAAAACGTTGTCTTCGCTGAGCTCTTGTTTCACGGCGGATCATCGTGCATGCAGTCCAGCGTCCCTCAGCCTTCGGCGAATCGTGTCACTGGAGCCGGGGAAGTTGGTCTCCCGCCGCAACTGCTTCGCGTCAGAAAGGGATTTTCTCTGCTCCTAGACACTAGGTCCCTGTCTTCCTGCTGTGAGCTCACTCTCTTCCTGCCTGAGCCAAGAGCCCTGTTCGTAGTGCCTCTTTCAAGGCAGATCCTCCACCATCTCGTTGCAGTGGTATGTGGTACGCCATACCGTCTGCCAGCTTTTCTGATGGAACATCTTCCTTCTTCGATGAGAGCAACGACTCTATCTCGAATAGACCTCTCCCAGTGAGCCATTACGGCAGACAGCCTGATGTGTATTTCTGCTTGCCGCTCTTATACTGAATCCAGGAGAGGAGGTAAACATATTTACGTCAAACGGAGCGGCAGAGGCAGAGGCATGCGGCGCAGCCGTGCTGGCTAGTCCCTGGCTGCTGGCCCACCAACGCCACCGCCAGCTCGTTCACTTACGTCTCGCCTCGGCCAGCCTGGCTGGCCCGTAGCTTGCGAGCGGCGGCTAGTACAGACCCGGACCGCAAGGCCACGACACCCCTTGAAGGATCAAAAGTTACGCCTAACCTACCCAAGTCTGTAGTATAAACTAACGCAGCTACAGCTATTATGCTATAACATGTGCAGGCACACCTACAGTTGAAGATTCGTTCAAATATCTAACGAACAATACGTTCAAAAATACATTCATTTTAAACATAGCTACCACAAAATATTTCACCTAGCTAGCAACAGCATGACGCAGGAAACTATTCTTTCTTGTAAGCGCTCTGCATTAAATGTAGCCTTAAGAAAACGTATATTCAACCACGACAACAAAGCGGAATGTAAAAGTAAACAGGTTTGGCGACAGCTTCTCCAAATAATAGCATATACGTAGTATATAATACACGTTTTGTGCACTTATAACATGTACTCAGTGTCTATGAAACAATACGTGCTGCACGACGGAAATTACTTTCTGCTGAGGCACTTCATTTACATCTCAATGATACACGACTACTAGAGATCATTGCTCTTTACGGCAGTCAATCCATTTGTAAATTAACGCCGGCCGCGGTGGTCCAGCGGTTCTAGGCGGGCAGTCCGGAACCGCGCGACTGCTACGGTCGCAGGTTCGAATCCTGCCTCGGGCATGGATGTGTGTGATGTCCTTAGGTTAGGCAGGTTTAAGTAGTTCAAAGTTCTAGGGGACTGATGACCACAGATGTTAAGTCCCATAGTGCTCAGAGCTATTTGAACCATTTTTTGTAAATTAACACCATGATATCGCAAATATTAGGCAACACGTTACTAGGGATGAGAAAGGCGTTAAGGTTTACAACTAAACATGCTACTCCTAGCTACTACTGAATAAGAATTTGATTATTAACGTGTCTTCATAACCTTGTGTGCGGCGTTCGACTCTCCGTCAGCATAGACGTTTTCGTCGCCTTATTTCTAGTTAAACATGCGCACATCTCCCTAATGGTGGACCAACATTGGACATTTCTCGTCTGTTCCTGGTCAGAAAAAGACGGCGGTAGGCGCCGGATTCGAATCTCGGTCAGGCAATACAACTTAAGTCGTCATTTAAGGTTCCAACCTCACTACTGGTGACAAACTGTGATATCTGCATTCTGATTTTACGTACTTATTCAACAATCCGATTAGGTGCTGGGTTCGCATCCTTGTCACCAGCCTTACGTGATGGCATTTCAATTTTAAACATGTGCATCCTTTGTTCCTTGACAATGCAGCAATATACAGCGTCTTTCGAGGTTAATTACCAAAAGGTAACTGTCATGTTAGGGTTCCTGGTTCCGTACAAACATTATCGCCATTTACGTTCAAGTTGAGAACTGATAACTGATACTGGTGCAAACCCCAGTATTTGACGTCTCTTTCTGCCTAGTGATCGAGTCTCGATAAGGCACAAAGCTTTGCTTGGTTAACAATGGCTTTACGTACTGGGTTTGCATCCGGATCCAGAACGAAGACGTTGGTCATGTCATTTAAAATACAACTTTGTGTACAAGTAACTGTTGATGAGTCCGCCCTCGTGGTCTCGCGGTAGCGTTCTCGCTTCCCGAGCACGGGATTCCCGGCGGGGTCAGGGATTTTTCCTGCCTCAAGATGACTGGGTGTTGTGTCGTCTTCATCATCATCATTCATCCCCATTACGGTCGGAGGAAGGCAACGGCAAACCATCTCCATTAGGACCTTGCCTAGTAAGGCGGTACAGATCTCCCGCATCGTTCCCCTACGCTCTGTAAAGAAGCATGGGACTTCATTTCATTTCATTTTAACTGTTGATGAGTAATGTGAACAATGACATTACTTGTGATTCACTGTTAATGTTGGGATTTCCGTAGAGTGCTTGCCACCATTAATCACGTTTTCTTTTAAGAGCTTAGTATTACATAAAGTTGATGCAAAACCACTCCCCATTGAACGTTGAACGACGTTCAGTTTGTGTTGGTTAAACCCTTTAGACAGCAAAGAACTTGTTTCCAATTGCCATAAAACTTTATAAATCCATATACTTTCTCATATATTTAATTGTGCCTAAGGATTACTGAACGATTTATGTGACAAAATTAGTTGTCCCATAACGTTTGAAATGTCACTTACTGTAATTATATTAAGGACTGTCTGATCTCTTCTGTACTATCGTGGTGTTACTTCACATCTGGACGGACTGTCATAAAGTTCTCCAGTAGTCTCTAGCGGTACCCATTGTGTATCTTACAACGACTGTACTGTGGAGGGTTGCGACGATGTGCAACACAGATATGCTATGTTGGTTGCATACATTCAGGTGAAGCCTACACGCTGGAATTCAGGCGTGACCCACTTTTTATGCTATCGAGTGTACCTGGCTCGCCAAGAGCATAAGCGACATTGCAGGTTGGGGCAGGTGGAGAAATCGGCCGTGGCAGAGCACGCACTGAGTGAGACCGACCACGTAATAAAATTCGCCGACACGGAAGTTCTGGCTGTAGAGAATAACTGTCACACGCGCTTTTCAGAGAAGCTGTAGAAATACAGGAAAGCCTTGTGGTAAACGGATCCTGGCTTCCCGTACTGCAGCGAACGACCTTCGCAGGTAGCAAAAGGAGAACCGCACCGGAAATGACCGCGGAGAAGCCCTCGGACGTTGGCGCGCCAGGTTCATATAGTCTGCGGCTGCGAGCTCGGCTCCAGTTCACTACCGGCAATGGAGGGTGAAGCTTTGACAATGCCAGCCACTCGTGCTGGCGAAACGTCAGTAAAATCATTAGATGAACGTCGCCAGAAGAACCCGAGACATGAACCAATAGGCAGTTTGTCAACAAGTAGCCACAAAGCCTTAACAATTTTGTATTCTGTAGCACAGCTCGCAACGCTTGCCACTTGAAGTACCAACTGCTTTGGCACATATCCAAATTCCTTACAATTTGAGTGGGTGTGATGCCCACTTTCTCATAGCGCATTTTAGTGATTTTAGATTGAGAGATGATAATGTCAATGTCATTCTGACACCATTGAAAAGCATATTTCTTGTTCCAAGCAAATCACGCCAAAAATATCGCTCTGCTTCCTGGGTCTGTTACATCTCACGCACACAGGAGGACATGCATTTCACCAGGGCCACACATCCAGATGATGCAAAATTTCAGCCTGTGGCGAAGAAGGGGGTAGTTCTGTATGAATACTTGGATTCGATGGAGAGACTCCACGTGAGCGCATTGCACAATATAACTACATTATCCAGCAATACTTAGCATGAGTTTGGCATCTCTGATTTACGAAAACATGTCATATTGTCCATGAACAACAATGTATGATAACTCGCAGACACATTTGAGATATTCGTAGTGTTACGCACGGGCACATACTCATTCGACCCTATCCTCTGTTATACTGTAGGAGGGCTTTTGTGGGATGCAGTGGTAAGAGGAACACATGTTAGCATCAAACTGTTGGCTGATGGTGACATGTTGCTCTTCTTCGAACACAAGATTTGTGGGGGACTTTGCCATTGTGTGCAAGGGCGTGCAAAGGCCTCATGTATGAATGGGGAGGAATACAGATCATTTGACGATTTAACTTACATACTTTTACATGTAAACAGTTTCTACTGTCATGCCATGGAAAAATCTATGTAATTCGGAGAGTTGTGATGGATGCCCAAAGAGGAAGTCGACAGACTGAAGGAAAAGATCCA